>NW_004444018.1:5446820-5461504 GCF_000243295.1 Trichechus manatus latirostris
AATCACGTGAGCTGTTTCCTTGATATAATCTCTCTCTATATATATATTTATACACTTTACTGGTTTTGCTTCTCTAGAGAACCCAGCCTAAGACATACAGCATACTGTGCCTTCTGATCCTGGTCATGCTCAATCCAGGAAGTACCACCTCCATCTTATAATGGAATGTTGCTGAGCCTCCTTCACCTTATGACTTGGTGGGTCTGACAGAGCTTAGCTCATAATAAGCAGTTGCAGAAGCACGGTCATTTAATGCCCTGTGGACAGGTTCTCCATCTTTACTAGGGCCCAGTACCATGCCAAGAGTTGTTTTTCAGAAGCCATATAATTCACTGCTGTAGATGGTTTGGTCTTTCTTTAGAATCTAGGTGTTTGTGTTGTGATTCTTCCATCGGGACTTGCCATAAACGTCATTTGCCATCTCTTCCCACCTCTTTACCCCAATACCATAGAGTTTGTCGATTGATGTCCCAAATAGCAGGGTTGTTTGCACTACGGCATAGACCTGCTGCAAAGCCCTTTCTTATTATGGGTACTTGAAACTGGCAGCCTCTCACGTCACCAAGTGAGGCACACAGACCCTAGGGTGGCTCTAATACTCACACCCTGTATAATCCCCTTCCCTTGTGACTGGGCAGAATCTATGACTTGCTTCTAACCAATAGAATATGGCAAATGTGATAGGATGTCACGCCCATGACATACTATCATATAACAGTATACATATTTGTTGTTGTTGTTAGGCCTGTCAAGGTGGTTCTGACTCATAGTGACCCTGTGTACAACAAAAAGAAACATTGTTTGGTCCTGCGCTATCCTCATAATCATTGCTATACTTGAGCCCATTGTTCCAGTCTCTGTGTCAATCCATCTTTTTGAGGGTCTTCCTCTCTTTCGCTGACCCTCTGCTTTACCAAGCATGATGTCCTTCTTCAGAGACTGGTCTCTCCTGATAACATGTCCAAAGTACATGAGACAAAGTCTCACCATCCTCTCTTCTAAGGAACATTCTGGCTGTATTTCTTCCAAGACAGATTTGTTTGTTCTCGTATATTCAATATTCTTCATCAACGTCATAATTCAAAGGCATCAATTCTTCTTTGGTCTTCCTTATTCATTGTCCTGTTTTCACATGCATATGAGGCAATTGAAAATACCATGGCATGGGTCCAGTGCTCCTTAGTCTTTTAAATGACATCTTTGCTTTTCAACACTATAAACAGGTCTTTTGTAGCAGATTTACACAATGCAATATATCATTTGATTTCTAGACTGCTGTCTTCATGGGCATTGATTATGGATCCAAGGAAAAAGAAATTCCTGACAACTTCAATATTTTCTCCATTTATCATGATATTGCTTATTGGTTCAGTTGTGAAGAGTTTGCTTTATGTTGAGGTGTATATTGCAACCAGGTATACATATCTATCTATCTATATATATATCTATAGATATATGATTGCAATTTATAAGTTTATCTTGTTATTCATATGTCACTACTAACCCTTTTATATTTTGTAAGTAATAAATTTAAAATCTTTATATACAGTACTTTTAAATACACTTTTAGTACATGTCATGGATTGAACTGTGTCCCCCAAAAATATCTGTCAACTTTGTTAGGCCGTGATTCCCAGTATTGTGTGAATTGTCCACCATTTTGTCATCTGATGTGATTTTCCTATGCTTTGTAAATCCTATCTCTATGACATGATGAGATGGGATTAGCGTCAATTATGTTAATGAGGTAGGACTCAATCTACAAGATTAGATTGTGTCTTAAACCAATCTCTTTTGAGATACAAAATAGAGAAGCGAGCAGAGAGAAAGAGTTCCTCATACTCTTAGAAAGTAGCTCCAGGAGCAGAGCGTGTCCTTTGGACCTAGGGTTCCTGCATGGAGAATCTCCTAGACCAAGGAAAAGTTGATGACAAAGACCTTCCTCTAGAACCAACAAAGAGCGAAAGCCTTCCCCTGAAACTGGCGCCCTGAATTTGGACTTCTAGTCCACTAGACTGTGACAGAATAAATTTCTCTTTGTTAAAGCCACCCACTTGTGGTATTTCTGTTATAGCAGCACTAGATAACTAAGACAACATATCTCCTGATTTTGGCCATCTCTTGATTTTGGCATGTATCTCCGTCTTGCTAGCATGCACCAGAATGATTCTCCTTGCTGGTTTAATGAAGTAAGTAGCCATGTTGAGGAAACCCATGTGTTAAGCAACTGAGGGCAATCTCTCAGAACTGTGGGTGGCCTCTTGGACTTAAGGGCAGCCTCCAACCAACAGCCCGCAAAAAGTCAAGTGCAAGGAAATGAATTTTACCAAAAGTCTGAGTGAACTTAGAAATGGATTCTTCTTCAGTCAAACTCACAGATGAGAATGCAGCCTGGCCAACACCTCATTTGTAGACTTGGGAACCCCTGAGTGAAGACTCAGCTAAGCCATGTCTGAATTCCTGACCCACAGAAACTGTGAGATAATAAATGGATATTATTTTATCCTGGTAAGTGTGTAATTTATTACACAGCAATTTAAAGAAAAAGAAACTAATACAGTCAGTATGTGGATGGGAAGAGTATCCCTATGAGTGGAATATGCTGCCTCCAGAACCCAAAGAGGTCTAAGTATTGTGCCTCCTTCTTCACTGTGGGAAGTACTGAGGTAATCATTGATCCTTTACTTTGGGGTATCTCTGCATTTCCCTGACTATTGGAGCTGTGAAAGTTTATCAATATGGAAAGTTTTTGAATCTTGGTAGGATTTATCTCTTATCCTCTGAAGAGCATGTATATTACCAAGGGTCTCAAAATCGCAGTCAGTTCTTGCATATCTAATTTGGTTATGTGATGTCATCCATATAATTGACAAAAAAGTGATATTCTTCAGGATGTCCTGACAGTCCAGATCTCTTAGGAATATATTTTAACAATATATTTAATAATATTATATATTTCAATAATATATTTTAAGAGAGCACAATACTTAAGATATGCATTCCTTACTAATTGTCTCAGTCATCTAGTGCTGCTGTGACAGAAGTACCACAAGTGGATGGTTTTAATAGAGATAAATTTATTGTCCTCACAGTCCAGTAGGCTACAAGTCCAAATTCAGGGCATCACCTCCAGGAAAAGGCTCTCTCTCTCTCTGTCGGCTCTGGAGGAAAGTCCATGTCATCAGTCTTCCTTTGGTCTTGGAGCTTCTTTGCACAGGAACCTCACTCTGCTCCTGGCACTGCTTTCTTGGTGGTATGAGGTTGCCATGTGTCTCTGCTCGCTTCTCTCTTTTATATCTCAAAAGAGATTGCATTAAGACACTAATTTTGTCAACCTCATCAGTATAACCTCATCACAGTGATAGAATTTATAACACATAAGGAGATCACATATAATCTCATCATAGTGGTAGAGATTACAACACATAAGGAAATCACATCAGATAACACTATCATACAATACTGGGAATCATGACCTAGCCAAGTTGCTACACACATTTTTGAGGGGACACAATTCAATCCATGACACTAATTGAGCTAAACTGTTATTTAGTCTAAAGATGACTTAAGGAGAAAAACTGTAAATCTTTACTGTTGACTTCTCCAAGTGAATGTAAACTTTTTTTGAATCCTCGTTTCCTATAGGGATGGAAAAGAGCACATTTGCCAAATTGATGTCTGCATACCAGGTACCTGATTCCATGTTATTCTGCTAGCAAAGACATCACATCTGAAATAGGAGCTGCAATTTGTGCCTAGTACTTGGTTAAGTTTGCAGTAGACAGTGTTATTCTCCAGGATCCCTCTCGTTTGTGCTAAGGCCAAACTGATGAATTAAATGAAGACATGATGGAGACCACCACCCCTTCATCCTTTCAGATCTTTGAATGACATCCATTTCTACCATTGGCCTCACCCCCTTGAATGTTGTATTGCTTTTGATTTACTATCTTGGCAGAAGATTGGAGGGCAGTTTCAGAGACTCCCTTTTGGCTTTCCCTACAATCATAGCCACAGGCCAAGGACCCAGTGTGGAAGTCTTGCCAATTATCAACCTTGTCTATTGCAATCACTCATCCATGGATTAGGGAAATGACCACTGGGTGCGACCATTGACCCAATGGACACACCGTGATCCAGACTTTGGTCAAGGCTCCATTCATTACCTGGTCTCTATGCCCCACTTTCACTGTAGGTACTAAAGTCTATTCAGATGTCTATCCAACAGTTTTTAAAATATTGGGGTATTTACCTTTCCCAATGTAGTTACCTGAGTAAATGGTGGCTCTGGTCCCTGTTGGGAAGGACTAGGGTCCCCTTTGGGGAGTACTGGGGAAATCATTACCACCATTTACTGTGGTATTGAAAGTCCTTCCTCCTGGAGATCCAGACTCTTCATCAGTCAATGAGCTCTGAATATGAAAACTGCCTCTTGCCCAGAAATTGGTCAAGGGTTTATGACTTTTTATTATGGAGATTGCCATCAATCTTTTGATCATCTATTCTTTGTCTTTTTAGAAAAATAATATTTTATTTTTGGTAAAAATATACAGAGAGAAAGATATCACATGCACCTATTCAACAATTTCTTCACATACAGTTCAGTGACATTGGTTACATTCTTTGTTTTGTGTCAGCAATCTTTCTATTTCTACTCAAATTGTTTCATCATGTTTAACTCACCTTTAGACTCACTGTTCCCCTAGTATTCTCATTTGTACTGTAGATTTAGTTGTCAATTTGGTCTCATGTGTATAATCTTTTAAGAGAGAGCAATACTCAAGGCATACATTTGTCACTAATGAGCTAAACTGTTGTTTAGTCTAAAGAAGACTTCAGGGAATAGTTTTGGTTAAAGGTTTAAAGAATATCTCAAGGGCAATAGTTTCATGGGCTCCTCCAGTCTCAGTGAGTCCAGTAAGTCTGGGATCTTCAAGAATTTGAAGTTCCATTCCACATTTTTCCTATCTTTTGATCAGGATCCGTGTATCTTAGCCATGATCAAAATGTTTGGTAATGGTAGCCGGGCATCATTCCGTTCTTCTGTTCTCATGACAGAGGAAGCAGTAGATAATGGATGCAATTAGTCCTATAGTTCATATCCTCTGATTCCTAGGTTTCCTTCTTCTGTTGCTTGCAGTGAATAGAGATCAGTTGTATCACAAATGGCCCTTAGCAAGCTTTTAAGACCCCAGGCACCACTCAATGAATTAAGAGGTAGGACAGAAACTCTAAAAATAGTACTATGCCAACTGACTGGTTTGCCCCTGGAAGTCATGGCCCTACATCTTTGAACCAAGAAAACTAATCCTGTGAGTTGTTTGGTTGTATCTACTTGGTATCAGTAGCCATAACCTCTTTTTTTTTTTTTCCTGATACAGTTATTTAACATAACGTTTGCCAATTCATTGTTTTTCCTATGTACAGTTTAGTGATATTCTTTATAAGTTATTAACATTTACCCCCATTCAATGTCACTTTTCCCATCGCCATAAATAAAAAGTCACTTATACCTAGAGAATGATGTCCCCTTTCCCCCACCTCCCACCCCTGGTAACCACTAATACTAACTGGTTTCTATATGTTTACTTATTCTTGTCTTTTCATAAAAGATTGACTTATTTCACTCAGCATGATGTCCATGAGGTTCAGCCATGTTGCAGCAAGTTTTGGGACCTCATTTTTCTTTATGAGTGAGTAGTATTCCATTATATATATGTACCACATTTTGTTTATCTGTTCATCTGTTGATGAGCACTTACATTGATTCTAACTTTTTGCTATTGTGAATAATGCTGCAGTGAACACAGGTGTACATGTTAGTTCACATTACTGCTTTTAGATCCATAGGGTATATGCCTAGGATTGGAATTACTGGGTCATATGGTAGTTCTATTTTTATTTTTGTGAGGAATTAGCATCTGTTTTCCACAACAGTTGCATCATTTATATTCCCACCAGCAATTGATAAGTGTTTTGATTTCTTCACATCCTCGTCAGCATTTGTTATTTCCTGTTTGTTTTTTTTTTAAATTATTACCAGTCTAGTGGGAGATGGTGTCTCATTGTAGTTTTGATTTGCATCTCTGTAATGGCTAATGATGATGAATTTCTTTTTATGTGTTTGTTGGCTGCTTGGATACCCTCTTTGGTGAAGTGTCTATTCATGTCTTTTGCCCATTTTTTGATTGGGTTATTTATATTTTTGTTATTAAGTTGTAGAAGTTTTATATATATTTTGGATATCAGACCTTTCTTGGATAGATGCTTCCCAAATATTTGTTCCCAGTCTATAGCTTGTCATTTTACCTTTTTGATAAAGTCTTTCGATGAACATAGGTATTCAATTTTCAGGAGGTTCCAAACGCCTATTATATCTTTTACTGCACTAACATTTGTTGTATTTGATAGCCTATCCTTAAAAAAATTAAGTCCCAAAGCTTCCCTCCTACATATTCTTCCAATAATTTTATGGTTTTATATTTAATGTTTAGCTCCTTGATCCATTTTAAATTAGTTTTTGTGTATGGTGTGAGGTATGGATCTTGCTTCATTTTTCTGCATATGAAAATCCAGTTTTCCCAGCACCATTTATTGAAGAGACCATTCCTTCCCCTTTTTGGTCTTAGCACCCTTGTTGAAGATCAGTTGACCATAGATATATGGATTTATTTCTGGGCTCTCAATTCTGTTCTACTGGTTTAAATGTCTATCATTGAACAAGACTGGCTGTTTTGATTACTGTAGCTGTATAGTATGTTTTGAGATCAGGAAGCATGAGGTCTCCTACTATGTTTTTCTTCTTCAAAATTGTATTGGCTATTCAGGACCTCTTGTCTTTCCAAAAAAGTTGAGGATAAGTTTTTCCATTTTTGCAAAAAAAGCTGTTAGAATTTTGATTGGTAGTATTGACATTTTTACAATATTAAGTCTTCCTATCCATGAGCACAAAATGTCTTTCCATTTATTTAGGTCTGATTTAGTTTCTTACAGCAGTATTTTTTAGTTTTTATTGTATAGGTCTTTTGCATCTCTGGTTAGGTTTATTCTTAAGTATTTTATTCTTTTAGGTGCTATGTAAAATGGAATTTTTTTCTTCATTTCCTTTGTGAATTTCTTCTTGCTAGTGTATAAAAACCCAATGGATTTTTTTGTGTTGATCTTGTATCTTGCAACTTTGCAGAATTATCCTATGAGTTCTAGAAGTTTTCTTGTGGATTCTTTGGGATTTTCTATATATAGGATGATGTCATCTGCAAATAGAGATAGTTTTACTTCTTCCCTTCAAATTTGTATACTTTTTTTTTTCTTGCCGTACTCCTGTGGATAGAATTTCCAATACAATGTTAAATAAAAGTGGTGACAGCAGACATCCTTGTCTCTTTCTCGTTCTCAAGGGAAAGGCTCTCAGTCTTTCCCCGTTGAGTATACTCTTGGCTGTTGCTTTTTCATGGATGCTGTTAATCATGTTGATATTCTTTATCTCTTTAATGGTACAAATTGAATGATGTCCTTGTTTGCTGACTGTCTCTTTTGCACCATGTGCATGTTGAGTTCAATGACTCCCTGCAGATTAAGCCCCATTGTCCCTCCAATCTTGCCACTCATTGGGATAATGGTGTTCTCTGGCTTGCAATAGTTAAGTATTCCCTCTTTTTTAGGGTCCTATCATCCTCATTGCTATCAGTGAGCTAATTTTGTAATGGTTTCTCCTACGATTAGCCCAGGCCCACAAAAGAGAGCCACTACTGAACTTTTTAGTGATGCTGGTGCCTTTCTTGAAAGTGCGTGGGTTGAGTCTTTTTCTTATCTTTATCCAGAGCTCTAGCTTGGCAATAGCCAGCAAGTTACATTGTTCTTGTAGTTAATATTTCCCTCATCTTCTTGAAGTCCTCATAGATATTACCAGCTAATTCAATCTCTTCCACCAGCATGCCATCCAAATGCACCATTGGTGAAGATTTTAAGAATTGGATGACCTCCTTGTGACAATAGTTATGTGAATCCCTCCTACCACTAGTAATGGGGCCTTCATTGCTAGTAAGAGAGTGATCTAGCTCTAAAATCTCATTATAGTATGTGTTCCCTAGATTACTCTTAGTACAACTGTCTTATAGATTAGTATGCAGAATACTTAATGAGGCATGTTTTTGGGGTAAAGACCTGGAGAAGGCAGAGCAAGAGAGCAAAATTGGCCAGAAGGAAAAGTCAAGCAACCTATAGGCCCATTAATAGCCTGAACCAAACCCATAGAAATTCTGAAGCTAAAATGCCCATCAGAGTTGTCCTGAGTTGTGCTGAGATGACCAAGCTTTTATAATGCACACTCATTGGGAAATGGTTGTGGGCCACCCAGGAAGGAATGTGACTTTGGGTATGAGGCTCTCTACAAGTGAAGCATTCCCTGAAATGCTATTGGCTAAAGGCTGTCTGCCAACAGTGCTCCCAGCAGCCGGGGCAAAAATGCTTTCATTGAAAAGAAACTTGGGCAGTGTATCAGTATCCATCACAAGGATTAATGAATTTGATTTCTTTTCCCGTTCCTTTACATGCAAAAACAGTATATATTATGAGAAATATATATCTCTGTATTAGTTTCCTATGGTTTCTGTAACAAATTATCACAAGATTAGTGAGTTAAAACAACACACATTTATCCTGTTACAGTTCTAGAGGCCAGAAGTCCAAAATGAGTCTTAAGGGGGCTAAACTCAAGGTGTCGACAGGGTTAGTTCCTTATAGTGGCTCTGGGGAAGAATCCATTTCTTGCCTCTTCCAGCTTCTGGTGGCTTGATCTGTGGCCACATTATAATAATCTAAGCTTCCATGGTCACATTGCCTCTTCCTCTCCTGTAGTCAAATATCCCTCTGCCTCTCTCTAAGGCATTAGTGATTGCATTTACGGCCCACTCAGGTAATTTAGGATAATCTTTCCATCTCAAGATCCTTAACCTAATCACATCTGCAAAGTCCCTTTTGCCATGCAAGGTAACATTCACAGGTTCCAGAGGTTAGAACCAGGAGAGTCCATTATGCAGCCCAATACAACTTCCTACTTGACGTATTGGAAAATCCTGGGCAGTTCACAAAATAGGTGATTATCCCAAAAAACTATAGCATCCAAGGTCAGTCATATATAAGGTAAAATTAGGTAGTCTCTTCCATGTTCTGAGTGGCCCAGAGAAGTTTTGTGCCTCAGAATCTCTACCTCAATTAAAATATTAATTTCCACCCACTGCTCTCTCTTCCTACAGTCTAGGAAAGGAGAAATTTGAGGAATAATAAAACTTAATCCATGTAGTAATGGAATATAAAAGATGGTCACCCAAAGTCCATATACTAAAGGCTATTTCCCCTGGGAGAAGAAGCCTAAAAAACAAGTTAATAGCCAGATTAAGATTCCCAAAATCTGTTTTAAAAACATCCTCAAGAGCAACCCAAAGGGATAAGACAAAGTGCCCTCCTTCTCCCACCAAGGCCTGGGGTAGAGGCGGTGGGAGGCAAGATTTGTTTCTTGAAACTGTCTAGCCAAGCAAGATAAGGTAAGATCTGCAGGCATCCCTCCTGCTGCATATGCACACCCAGATGTTCTATGGCACTGGCTAATCCCAGATAAGACTCATCTCTTCCCTAATAGCCTATATTAAGGTGTACTTGGAAGATGTGGACACTGTTCACCTTCAGAGGAGTTGGGGGGAAGGAGCAATTTTACTCTATCTCACTTCTGCTGCAAAAATTTACACACACACACACACACACACACACATCCCATGAGTTAATATGTTTGTTTTGTGTGTCCTGCTCCAATTTAATAAAGATCTTTGTTTTCAATTAAGCAGATTAGGTCTCTATGACGGAAGCTGGCAGGGGTGGGGGTAACCATAAAGATTTAGGAGCCAGGAAGCCCTGTGTTTTGAATTCCAACTACCTCCCCAAAATGGATGTGTGGTGGCAATTCAACTACTAAGAAGCAGAAGCCTGCTTATAGACAAGGAGCTACCCAAGAATTCTATTTTCTCGTTGCTCCTTCCCTCCAGGTGGGCAAGTATGAAAACCACCTGTAAGCATGAGGAGTCAGAAGTTAGAGCGAGGCTATCAAGAAAGATGACCTAAGCACTGGCAGGAGTGTGGTATGGGAGTGTGTGCTATGAGGGGACTGTATTTCCTTTTTCTATTCCTTCCTTTTATGAATGTTAACATTTGAGCATCTACACTTTTCCCAGGATTCTTATTCCTGTGTCCAGTTCTTTACTTGTTACTACAGTTTACTCACAGATATGGTAAGTGACTGCTGAAGGTCAACCAGATAGTTTGATGACTTTAGTTACCCTCTCTTTGGGAAAACAATTGAAAGAAGTCTCAGCTACTCATTCTGCAGGCATGGGTGTGCTGTGATTGCTCCTGAAACTGAAAAGATGAGATTTTTTATAGTGTGTCTAAAAGATTTGAGGAATCTAGAGCCACTTTCTGCTCCACCATTATATTTGAGAACACAAGGAATTCATTGTGCACCTTGTTGGGGGGCAACACATTTTATATTCCAAATATCAAGACCTTTCTTTTAGAATTCGAATATGAAGTTGATACAAGGGAAAAACTTACAAGATGTTGTGGGGGAAATAATCCTCAAGACTCCATCTCTTTAGAAACAAATATTAGTCAGCACCTGGCATAGTTTCATATCTCTGTGGGGTAGGAGTATCTATTGTTACTCAGAGACCATAACCCAGGCATCCTCTCAATCCATAATCAAACATGAGTTCTTCTGAAAGTTACAGAAATAAAGCAAGGGGAAGAACACATGAGAATTCTTCCCAAGAGTTTCAAAATATTTCCAGATATGAAAGCTATAAAGAATAATTTCCTCCTTGGGGATTTCCAGGCTTCTCAAACAGAAAGGCAGGCATGGTTTTATATTTCCTTTTATGCTGGATCCCAGCATGAGTCAAACATGTAGACTGGCCCTCTTGGCCTGTGCAGAGGCATTCAGGTGACCAATGGGGAAGGAGCAAATAGGGGACCTGACAGGACATTTGCAGTCACATCTGGGTTCCTGACTCTTGCTCTGAGCCTCAGTTTCCTCACTGGTGAAATGGTGATGGCGATATCTACTTCAAGTGGCACTTGTGATCATTAAATGAGAATAATGGGCATTAAACTCCCTGCACAAAAGTGGTGTTAATAAATACATGCATGGTAAGCTCTGTGAGGGCAGGACTATTGTGTTTATTCCTGCCACTTTCCTTAGTGCCAGGTGTGCGGTTGTTGTTGTGTGCCATTAAGTCAATTCTGACTCATTTAGACCCTATAGGACAGAGTGGAACTGCCCATAGGGTTTCCTAGGCTGTAATCTTTATGAGAGCAGAATACCAGGTCTTTTCTCTTGCAGAACGGCTGGTGGCTTTGAACTGCTGACCTTTTGGTTAACAGCCAAGTGCTTAACCATTGTGCCACCAGGACTGCTTAGGCATGTAGTAAGGACTCAAAAGTATTTGTGGACTGGATACATCATGTCACTTCTTTCCCATCTCCATCACAGTCACCGTGTCAAGGAAGGTCTACATTTGTCTTATCAGGAGAAGCCATAGCACAGAGTGAGTTTCTAGGTTCATGTAATCTTATGCTCTGCTGGTGAGAATATACATTGACACAACCACTTTGGAGAACAGTTTGTAAAAAAAGTCTAGTAAAGTTGAGCATGCGTACAACTTGATACCCAGTGTTACGGATTGAATTGTGTCCTCCAAACCTGTGTGTCAACTAGGCTAGTCCATGATTCCCAGTATCGTGTGATTGCCCACCATTTTGTGATCTGATGTGATTTTACTATGTTAGTAAATCCTAACCTCTATGACGTTAATAAGGCAAGGTTAGAGGCAGTTATGTTAATGAGGCAGGACTCAATCTACAAGATTGGATTGTGTCTTAAGTCAATCTCTTTTGATATATATATATATATATATATACAAAAGAGAGAAGTGAGCAGAGAGACAGGGGGATCTCATACCACCAAGAAAATAGTGCTAGGAGAAGAGTGTGTCCTTTGGACCCAGGGTCCCTGTGCTGAGAAGCTCCTAGACAAGGGGAAGACTGATGACAAGGACCTTCTTCCAGAACTGACAGAGAGACAAAGCCTTCCCCTGGAGCTGGTACCCTGAATTCAGACTTCTAGCCTACTAGCAAACACTGAGTGGAAGAAGAAACTGATGGAAAACAGAGAATGAGGAGAGATACCAAGTGGAGGTCCACTGCCAATGAACACAGCACAGCGTGGGCATTTTGAAGCACAGCCAGCAATGACCCCAGACAGGGAGTATGGGAATGCAACTTCACAGAGCTCCTAACAGGAGACAGAGCACCTGGTAACCGGAGAAACATGCTTTCCCACCCCTCACCTTTCTGGTGAGTAGAAGCAAACCACCCCCCATTCTGGCAGCCCCCACCACTGAGTCCACAATACAGACCACCCCCCAGCCGGCCCTGTCTCCTCTTGCCATGTGGATGTTTTTTTTTTTCTTTTCTCTTTCTTCCTTTTCTTTCTCCCTCCCACCTAGATTCATACACCACCTCCCCCCACTTCCCATCAGCACCAGCCATGCCACCGAGGCTAGAGAGTGACCAGCCCACTACTGCCCTGGGTCCGCCCCACCACCACCCACCAGTCACCACCATATCGCCGTTTTTTTTTTTTTTTTTTGCTTTTTTTCATTTTCTTTCTTCCCTTTCTCTCTCTCACCTAGGCCTGTATGCCACCTTCACCCTCTTCTCACCAGCCCCTGGGTCTGCCCCACTCCTGCCACTGGCTACTGCCATGCTACCCCCCTTTTTTATTTTTCTCTCTTTTCTTTTTTTCCTCCCTCCCACTTAGCCCTGTACACCACCTCCCGCCCTTCCTACCTGCCCTCACCATATGGCTGTGGCTAGAGCATCCCCAGTACTCAGGCCCACCACCATAACGGGTCAGCACTGCCCCACCCCTGCTGTCACCTGACCATTTGCTTAATGGTAGGAAGCTAGCCTATACCACTCCCTGTCCAACATCACCACCCATCTGGAAAGGGGCTGTGAATGCTGGACCAACATCAGGAGCTGACAGTACTGATCCAGTATGCCCTCAGCCACCTTTCCAAACCAGATATAGCAAAGCAGGCTTGCACTGCCTACTGCTGCCCTTCCCACCCAGAGAAGGCAGTGAAAGCTATTGTACCCACATATGAGCAAGCAGCAATGCACTGCTGGCCAGCCTGCCTGACATATCAAAACAAAACAAAAAGCAGGATGAAAAAAAGGAACATACAATCAACAAATAAAGAAAATAATACTTTAATGTTTCAGAGACAGCAAACAATAACAATACATATTTTAAAAAAGCAGGACAAGATGTCTCCAGCTAGTGATCAAAATAAACAGTCAGATAACCTTTCAGTAGAAGAAAAGTTGGTGGAACTACCTAACATGGAATTCAAAAAACTAATATTTAGGGCTCTCCAAGAGATTACAAACGATATCAAGGAAAACACAGACAAAACCAAGGAAAAAATAGACAAAATCATGGAAAACAAAGACAAAGCAATAGAAGGACATGGGAAAATAATACAAGAATGAAACACCAAAATAAATAAACAGAAATCATACAACTAGAAAACCAAAAGGTAAATAACAAAATTTCAGACATGGACAGCGCCATAGAAGGTTATAGGAGCAAATATGAAACAATGGAGGATGCAGTCAGCAAGATTGAAGACAAATCCATGGATGCCACTTTGTTTGAGGAAATATCAGAGAAAAGAATGAAGAAAAATGAAGAAAACCTAAAAATTATGTGGGACACAATCAAGAGCAAAAATTTGTGTGATTGGAGCACCAGAACAGGGGGAGAAAATGTTAAACACAGAGAAGATTGCTGAAGAATTGCTGGCAGAAAACTCCCCAAACAATATGAAAGACGAAAAACTGACCATCCAAGAAGCTCAACAAACCCCATATAGGATAGACTTCAAAAAAAAGTCACCAAGACATAACATAATCACACTTGTCAAAACAAAATACAAAGAAATAATTCTGAGAGTAGCTTGAGAAAAACAAAAATTCACTTACAAAAGGGAAACAATAAGACTAAGCTCTGATTACTAGGCAGAAACTATGCAGGCAAGAAGGCAATGGGATGACATATATACAGCCTTGAAAGAAAAAACATGCCAATCAAGAAGAATATATCCTGCAAAATTCTCTTCAAATATGATGGTGAAATTAGGACATTTCCAATGAGATGGGTGATATCACAACAGACCCAACTGAAATTAAAAGAATCATAACAGATTACTATGAAAAACTGTACTCTGACAAATTTGAAAACCTAGAGGAAATGGACAGATTTCTAGAAACTCACTACCTACTTGAATTAACACAAACAGAGGTAAAACAACTAAATAAACCCATAACAAAAGAAGAGATTGAAAAGGTAATTTAAAAACTGCCAACAAAAAAGCCCTGGCCTGGATGGCTTCACTGGAGAAGTCTACCAAACTTTCAGAGAAGAGATAACACCACTTCTACTAAAGGTATTTCAGAGCATAGAAAAGGTTGGAATACTCCCAAACTCATTCTATGAAGCCAGAATAACCCTGATACCAAAACCAGGTAAAGACACCACAAAAAAAGAAAATTACAGAGGCAAAAATCCT
>NW_004444018.1:5478904-5480740 GCF_000243295.1 Trichechus manatus latirostris
GACTGGGAAAAAAATTTTGAACACTACAAGTCAGACAAATGTCTAATCTCTAAAATCTACAGGAAAATCCAACACCTCTACAACAAAAAGACAATCCAATTTAAAAATGGGTAAAGGAAATGAACAGACACTTCACCAAAGAAGACATTCAAGAGGCCAACAGACATATGAGGAAATGCTCACTATCACTAGCCATTAGAGAAATGCAAATTAAAGCCACAATGAGATACCATCGTAGCCCGGCATTACTGGCACTAATTAAAAAAACTGGAAATAACAAATGTTGGAGAGGCTGCAGGGAGATTGGAACTCTTTTTTTTTTTTTTTTTTTTTTGGCTTTAACAAACAGAAATTTATTTTCTCATTTTAGGAGGCTAGAAGTCCAAATTCAGAGCATCAGCTCTGGGGGAAGTCTTTCTGTCTGTGTTGGCTCTGGAGGAAGGTCCTTTTCTCTTCAGTTTTGCTTCCTGGTTCCTTGGAGACCTCCATGTGTCTTGGCATCTACCTTACCCCATCTCTGCTCTGCTAGCTTGTTTAATCTCCTTTATATGTCAAAAGAGATTGACTCAAGTTATAGTCTACACAATTCTGTCTCATTAACACAACAAAGATAACCTATTCCCAAATGGGATTATAACCACAGGCACAGAGATTAGGATTTACAACACATTTTTTGTGGGGACACAGCTCAATCCACAACAACCTCCCTCCAACCTATCCTTCAGGTGTCTACTTCAAGGCCACCCCTGTCAGAGAGCCTTCTGGGAGAGATCAGTACTATCTCTGCTATGAGCTGAAGAAGCACTTCCTGCCATTCACTGGCTATTGGAACCATGTTGTTGTGTGCTGTTGAGTCTATTCTGACTCATAGCAATCCAACAGGACAGAGTAGAACTGTCAAATAGGGTTTCCTGGGCTGAAATCTTTTTAGGAACAGATAAACAGGTCTTTTCTTCCAGCCAGCAGCTGAGAGTAGGTCACCAGGTCTTTTCTCCCATTCATCGGCTAGTAGGTTCGAACCACTAACCTTTCAGGATTAGCAGCTGAGCACTTAACCATTATGCCACCAGGGCTCCTATTCCCAACCTTGTAGAGACTGTTATTTTCCTGCTTGTAGTATCTTTTTTTTTTTAATTACTTATGTTTTTTATTGTACTTCAGGTGAAGGTTTACAGAACAAGTAACTTCTTATTAAATAGTAGTACACATATTGTTTTATGACATTGGTTAACAACCCCATGACATGTCAACACTCTCCCTTCATGACCATTTTTTTTTCAGTGAAAATAAACGTAGCCAAAGATACACCATTTCAAAAATGTCTACTTGCACAATTTAGTGACATTGATTACGTTCTTCCAATTGTGCTGCTATTCTCACTTTAGATGAAAGTTTACAGAGCAAAATAGTTTCTCATTAAACAGTTAGTACACATGTTGCCCTATGACAATGGTTAACAACCTCAATACACTTCAACACTATCCTTCCTCAACCTTGGGTTCCCTGTCATCCAATTTCCTGTCCCTTTCTGCCTTCTAGTCCTTGTCCCTGGACTGCTGTGCCTCATTACTCCCATTTTGTTTTATGGGGCTGTCCAATCCCCGGCTGAACTGTGAACCTCGGAAGTGACTTCACCAATTAGCTAAAAGGGTGTCTGGGGGCCATACTCTCAGGGTTTCTCCAGTCTCTTTCAGGCCAGTAAATCTGGTCTTTTTTGTGTGTGTTAGAATTTTGTTCTACATCCTTTTCCAGCTCTGTCCAGAACCCTCCGTTGTGATCCCTGTCAGAGCAGTCAGTGGTGGTAGCTGGGCACCATCTGGCTGTACTGGACTCAGT
>NW_004444018.1:5482105-5517692 GCF_000243295.1 Trichechus manatus latirostris
CAGCTTTTCATCTTTCATGATATTGGGGAAGTTTTCCGGCAGCAGTTCTTCAATGATCCTCTCTGTGTTTTCTGTTTTCTCCCCCTGTTCTGGAACTCCGATCACTCGCAGATTTTTGCTTTTGACTGTATCCCACATAATTCTCAGGGTCTCTTCATTTTTCTTTGTTCTTTTTTCCGAGTTATTCTCAAATAGAGTTGTATCCAAGTGTTTGTCTTCAATTCTGCTGATCCTGTCTTCCACCATTTCACATCTGCTCCTCAGCCTTCTATGACACTGTGCATTTCTGAAATCTTGTTGTTTATCTTTTGGATTTCTAACTGTTGTTTTTGTATAATTTCTAGTTGTGAATTTATTTTAGCATTTTGTTCCTGTATTATTTTCCTGAATTCTTCCATTTGTTTGTCTGTATTTTTCATGAATTTGTCTATTTTTTTCCTCATTTTTGTCTTCTTTTTGCTTCAGCTCTTGGATAATTCTGAGTATTAGAGATTTGGATTCCCTATCAGGTAGTTCTAGTGTCTTTTCTTCCACTGGAGAGTCATCTGGTGTTTTATTTTGGACACCTACTGGAACCATCCTGTCCTGTTTTTGTAAATGCTTTGATATTGTCTGTTGTCTTTGGGGCATTCAGTAGTTATTTTTCTCATTTATTGCTTGTAGATTTATTTCTTTTGTCTTTTTTTTTTTTAATTTGGCAATGTCTGAGCAGGCAGGCTGTGGGTTCTTTGTTGTTTTCTCATCTGTGGGCACAATACTTTTCACCTCCTTCTCCAACTGGCAGGGTCAGTCACTCAGATATGGCAGCTCTAGGTGAAGAGGAGTTGCTGGGATGTGTTTTTCTGTGGCACTTACTATAGCCACCAGGGCTGGTTGGTAATCAGTGCAGGGCAGGTTCCGGTAGGCTGTGTCTGTGCTGCTTGGTGGTGTGATATTAAGCTCATGGTGCAGGTAGGCAGGATGGAGTGGGGAGATTGTGATGTGTGGAGCTAAGATGGATATGGGAGGGAGGAGAGAGAGGAGAGAGCAACAGGAGTCAAAAACATACAAACAAACAAAAAAGAGTGCTAGGGGAGCTTGTCATTGGAGTGGAGAGGTGAGAGACTATGAAATGGAGAAATACAAAAAAGGGAAGAAGAAGAAAAGAAAAGAATGAATAAATAAAAATTAGAACGAAAAAAGAACAGCAAAGCTCCCATGGATCTCACCAGTGTGGCTATGAGGCCTAGGGAAGTTGTTCCCAGGTGTTGAAGTACAGCCTGGCTAGAAGGAATAGAGGTATACAGTGCCAGGTATTCAACGGACAGGAGAAGAAGGAAGATATACAGAGATGAGAAACTGAGTAATGAAGAAAGACAAATAGGAAAAAAGAGGGAAAAGAAAACAAATTAAAAAAAAAAAGAACAAGAAAAGCCCCCCAAAAAACCATGACAAAAGAAATGCCCTCAGAGATCCCTCTGTGCGTATGCACAAGCTGAGGGGGTACGTCCCAAACCATGTAGCACTGCTTGGCCAGAAAGGGCTCCCAACTCGAGAAAAGAAAAAACAAACAAACAAATAATTCAAAACAAACAAACAAAACAAAAGCCCCGGGATCCCACCAGTGTGGCAGCACAGACCAGGAAGCAGTTCCACACTCAGATGGAGCTCCGCAGCCCCTTAGGAAGAAGCAAAGATGGCACACAGAGCCAGGTATTTGAGCAAAAGGAGGGGGAGGTGGTGAGAGGTAAGGAAGAAATCAAAAGAAGTGGAAAAAAGCAACACCAGCAGCCAACAAATGGCACTCGGGGAGTTGGCTAGTGCGGGCAGGTGGATTCCAAGCAGCTGGTGCTTCCCTGCCAAGAGACTGTGGCCACGGAAAGCAGAGGAGGCCGAGTGGGAGTGAAGAAAGGTCGTGGGGTGGGAAAGCATATATCACAAATTACTGCTTGTTTTATCTCCTGCTGGAAGCTCCGTGAATCTGCTTTCTCGTACCCTCTATTTGCTGGTCTCTGATAGGAGTCCAAGATGGTGGATCCTTCCTGTGTTAGCTGATAGGGAACCTCTGCATGAACCTCTCCTCGCTCTCCGTTCTCTGTCAGTTTCTCACTCCATTTGGTGCTTGGCTGAGTTGTTTATCTCTTCATTTGATGTTTTAGGGTTTCAGGATTGCTGTTTTCTCTGTTTGGCTTAGTTTTCTGGATCTTTGCTGTGGAGGGACGGTGTGGTGTTTCTGCCTAGAGAGCCATGTTGCTGGAAGTCCTGAGACTGGAACTCTTATGCACTGCTGGTGGGAGTGAAAAATGATACAACCATTATGGAAAACAATATGGTGCTTCCTTAGAAAGCTAGAAATAGAAACACCATATGATCCAGCAATCCCACTCCTAGGAATATATCCTAAAGAAATAAGAGCCGTCACATGAAAAGACATATGAACACCCAAGTTCATTGCAGCATTGTTCACAATAGCAAAAAGATGAAAACAACCTAGATGCCCATCAACAGACGAATGGATAAACAAACTGGTACATACACACAATGGAGTACTATGCAACAATAGAGAACAATGATGAATCTGGGAAGCATCTCACAACATGGATGAAACTGGAGGACATTTTGCTGAGCGAATTAAGTCATCACAAAAGGACAAATATTGTATGAGACCTCTACTGTCAAAACTCCTGAAAAAGTTTGCACACAAAAAGAAACAATCTTTGTTGGTTGCGAGGGATGAGAGGAGTAGGAAGGGAATACTAAATAGACAATAGATAAGTAGCAACTTTGGTGAAGGGTAAGACAGTATACAGTACTGGGGAAGCCAGCACAACTTGTACAAGGAAAGGTTATGGAAGCTCCAGAGACACATCCAAACTCCCTGAGAGACTGAATTGCTGGGTGGAGGGCTGTGGGGACCATCGTTTCAGGGAACATCTAGCTCAATTGGCATAACACAGTTTATAAAGACAATGTTCTACATTGTATCTTGGTGAGTAGTGTCTGGGGTCTTAAAAGCCTGTGAGCAGCGATCCAAGATACTCCACTAGTCTCACCCCTTCGGGAGCAAGAGAGAATGAAGAAAACAAGATACAAAGAGAAGATTTGTCTAAAGGTCTAATGGACCACAGCTACCATGGCCTCCACCAGACTGAGTCCAGTACAACTAGATGGTGCTTGGCTACCACCACTGACTGCTCTTACCAGGATCACAACTGAGGGTCCTCAACAGAGCTGGAGAAAAATGTAGAACAAAATTCTAACTTACAAAAAAAGACCAGACTTACTGGCCTGAAGGAGACTGGAGAAACCCTGAGAGTATGGCACCCAGACACCCTTTTAGCTCAGTAATGAAGTCACTCCCAAGGCTCACTGTTCAGCCAATGATTAGACAGCCCCATAATACAAAATAAGACTGAGGGCGCACAACAGTCCAGGGACAAAGACTAGAAGGCAGGAGGGGACAGGAAAGCTGGTAATAGGGAAACCAAGTTTGAGAAGGCACAGTGTTGATATGTCATGGGGTTGTTAACCATTGTCATAAAACAATATGTGTGCTGTTTAATGAGAAACGATTTGTTCTGAAACCTTCATCTAAGGTACAATAACAAAAAAGAAATAAGGATTGAAGGGATAAAAAACAAAACAATATGTGTATTAATTGTTTAATGAGAAACTAATTTGCTCTGTAAACCTTCATATAAAGCACAGTAAAAAAAAAAAGAAAAAAAGAAAGAAAAAAACAATGATGATGCAGAGGGTAGCATATCCGAGTCACTGATCCCCTGATGGCAGAACTGCTGGTTTCCTCCAAGGGGCTGTACTGCTGGGGCAGATGTATGTTGTCGGTCTTCCCATGCTAGAGGCTGATGCTTTGCCATTGGTGTCATCAGCCATGCTAACCTTGTTTGCTGACATTTTTAAAGCCTCTGTCCCTCATTTATTACTGAAGTTGCTGGTGTCAGTGTTGCTGGGATCTTGAAATATTAGGATGTTACAGAGATTTGGGGGGCATTGGTTGTTCAGTGGTAGAATTCTCACTTTCTAGCAGGAGATTCTGGTTCCATTCCTTCTCCATCAGTGGAGGTTTGTATGTTGTTGCTATGATGCTGAACAGGTTTCAGCAAAGCTTCCAGACTAAGAGGGACTAGAAAGGCCTTGCGATCTACTTTCAAAAATCAGGCAATGGAAATCCTATGGTTTACAGTAGTCTGATCCACACCAGATCGTGGGAATGGTGCAGGACCAGGCAGCCTTTTGTTCCGTTGCACATGGGGTCACCGTGAGTCAGGCGCCAACTCGATAGTAGCTAAAAGTAATAGAGATTTTACTAAAATGCCTCTTGGATTTTTGGCTCAATTTTTGTTGCATACTCCTCAGTTGGACTGAAGAACAAGTGGAGTGATAGAATTGTGTTGTAATCACTTCAACTCTCTAGCCCACACTCCAAATCTTTGTGTCTCAAAGCTCTTCCCAGAAGACCCCTTGGGGCCTCTTGCAAACTAACTCTAGCTTCTTTGAAACTTCAGACCTCAAGACACCTGTCCACGTCCTCAAAACTTCCTGTTCTCTGTGATGCTCACAGTTTGGATTCAGACAGGAGCCCTCAATGTGGGTGCAGCCCTAATGCACCAAGTAGGTATTTAATAACTGTTTGTAAAGTGAGTTAATGACTTGCATTGTACTTGGGCGAGCCTGGCAACGTTTTGATCCCAGTCTGTGTCTGTCCTGTTTTGAGGGTAGAGGTGGAGGGACAGATGAGTCACAGGGATCAATCTTAGGGTTTTTCCCTAGGGTTTGCCCCATAGGAGGATTTCTTGGCAGTGCATCACCATGACTGGCATTCAGACTATAGTGTGGTTCTTGGTTCTCACTGTGCATGCGGACCACCTGGGAAACTTAGAAAACTACAGGTGCCCTAAACCACCTGAAGGGAACCAGTTTCAATTTGTCTGGGGTGAGGCCCCAGCATCAGTGTGTTTTAAAGTTTCCTAGTGATTCTGATAGGGAGCCCTGGTGGCACAGTTGTTAAGCATTCAGCTGCTAAATGAAGAATGGGTGGTTCAAACCCACCAGCTGCTCCAAGGGAGAAAGATGTGTCAGCCTGCTTCCATAAAGATTTACAGCTTTGGACACACTATGGGGCAGTTATTTTGTCCTGTAAGGTCGCTATGAGTCAGAATCAACTCGATGATAATGGTTTTGTTTTTTTGGTGATTCTGATGCACATAAGGGCTATATGTACTGCTTTAGAGCAAACATCTAAACATACAGACATATAAAACTCCAAAGAAGACTCAAGCACTGTATCTTACTAGTCTTACTCTTATAAAACTTTTCAACCTTATCAATAGTTTAATTTTGGAAGTAACAATGTTCACTGCAACTGTTCAAACAAGGGATAACAATAAAGTAAAAATAACATCTCCCTGCTCCTCTAAGCCCACTTCCCTCCCATCATTGGTAACTAAACTATTTTCCATATTTTTGAAAATTACATACCCAGATATATGCATTTGTCATTGGCTAATACATTTTGAAACATAACGTTTTTCTTTCTTGCGTTGCCTTGAACATGCAACTTTCTGTTCTGCTAGAGGCATACGTTCGCCTTAGGGAGGATGAGAAGACACAATTATGGCTCTTAGAAAGTCAAAGTCAATGTTTTCCTTCTGGCATACAAAAGTTGTTGTCAGCTGCCATCGAGTTGAACCCTGACTCATGGCAACACCATGCACACTGGAACAAAACGTTGTTCAAGCCTTTGCCATCCCCATGATTGGTTGGGTATTGGACAATTATGGCCTATAGAATTTTCATTGGCTGACATGAAAGCTTTCAAAGGGATTGTCAGGCCTTTCTTCCTAGTCTGTCTTAGGGAAGCTCCAATGAAACCTGTTCAGCATCATAACAACACACAAGCCTCCACTGAGAGATTGTGGTGGCTTCACATCAGGTGCATTGGCTGGGAATCCAACATGGGCTCCCGCGTGGAAGGCTAAAATCCTAGTACTGAATCACCACTGGCCCCAGAACACATATTTGCATATCTCTGAATCTGCAGAAAGACAAGTCTTTCGCAAGAGAGATAAGTTTTCCTAAACTGTTAAGCTACGAAAGCTGGGTTGTCGCTTATCAACTGGGCATCACTGCTATGCATTATACAAGGGAAGCCAGAAAATACGTTCTCCAGAATCCTTTTTTGTACACAGTTCCAGGTTAGAGTATGCCAGGAAGAGGAAAAATTTTGATTGAGTCCTCAAGATATTGGGAGACACTGAGAGGCCTGTTGGTATGGCACTAAGACTAGAACCTCGATGTAAGACAGTACTGGCTCAAAGGTTAGCAGGACAGGGGGAACAAATTACACTCATTTATTCATTCATTCAAAAAATGATTCTTTCACATGGATTGTGTGCCAGGTATGGTTCTAGGTGCTGGGAAGACAGCAGTGAGCTCAACAGACACAAATCCCTATCTTCATGGAGTTTCCTTTTGAGCAGGGACTACAGCAGGCACCAAGCTTGTGTTGAGAAATAAGTGGGACAAGCATCCTTACCCAGAGCCCAGTGGAGAAATTCAGCACCTGGTCAGGCCACATTTTCCATTGTCCCATTGTCCACCTGGTCAGATCATTTTCTTCATTATCCCATTGTTCACCTGGTCAGGCCAGCTTCTCCATATCACCTTCTCCAGATCCTCCATATCGAGGCTCTGCCTAGCAGCTAGTTCCTGCCGTGTTCATTATTTGAAGTCCAGTTGGATACAAGGGAAATCTGACATCACAGATAGGAGGTGCCCCAAACTAAATCAAGTCCGTTGCTGTCAAGTCGATTCTAACTCATGCGACCCCATGTGTGTCAGAGTGGGACTGAACTCCATGGGATTGCCTTGGCTATAATCTTTATGGAAGCAGAACTCCCGGCCTTTTTTTCTGTGGTGTCGGTGGGCGATTTGAACCACCAACCTTTTGGTTAGCAGCCGAGCTCAAACCTTGGAGGGGTCCCAAGCTTCTTTAATACAAATAAGAGAGGCTTCCTAAGGGAGCGAATCATTCTGGAGATTTTGGTTATTATTGCAAGTATGCCACCGGATAAGGATTTCTTTACTGTGTGAGAGCGCAGGGCAGTTGCATGGAGAATTAACCCGTTTTGTGTCTAAACAGGGCAGCACAATTCAAAGTTGCCTCAGGAAAAGTACCAAAGCTTGTTAGTTTCCTTGGCTTCAGGCTGTTTGTGTTGAAACACAAAACTAAGCTGGGCAGATTTAAAAGAGAAGACAAGTCTCAGAGGGTCACTGCAAAGTAGTGGGAATCTGAATTGTGGGGTATTTTAAAAGAATGATGTTTTTGTGACTCAAGAGTTTGGAAATCCACTAAAAATAAAATACAAGGAGAAGAATTTAAGAGAATTGGGGTAAATAAATGAACCAGTGAGACTCAGGGGGTTTCTGGGGTGAGGGAGGCATGCTGTGAGTGGTATGAAGGAAGGTTTGGGGTTAAAAGGGCACAGTGTATTAAATAATATTGAATTACGTAGCAAGGAAGTCATTCCATTTGCAATTCACTTCATACATTCTGATTTCCTAAAGGAGGAAAACTCAATGCAGGGCTATTATTTGATTAACACTTTTCTAACCCTTGCTAATCTCCCTTGTTAAAAAAAAAAAAAAAAAAAGAAGACGATAGCCGGTCTCAGGCTGGGAGCGTTTAGTAGACAATGTCTAACCAGAGGTTGATAACCTTGTGCTGTTTTCTTTGAGTTAATGTTTAGTGGAATCTTTTACCTGTGGATTGAGACTTGTTTTCCATTTATCTGGCAAGAAGAAGTTTCCTTTAGAAATATATTCATTTCTGTAAAAAAAATGAGAGAGTAGATATAAAGAAAAAGTATTACAGAAGCAGTGTATGTGGTTCAAGTTATGGCAAAATTTTGATTGTGTTATATGAATGACAGATGTTTGGGAAACACTGTGTTAACACATAAACTGTTCATATACCACGGTTCTTTAAATATTTGTTCCTTAAAGTAGGTCAGGCATATCTCTTGTTTACACTATTACTTGCTTAGCCTATCAACTCCTAGTAGATGCTAAAAAGCTCATTTCTCCCAATGCGGAGGCAGTATAGCATTTTTTCAATCATTCGAGTCAAACTTAATGAGATATTAGGATACAAGAAACCTAACACAGAGTATTAGTTCCAAAAAGAGTAACGTTCCCTCAGGAAATTAGGAAATTGCTTTTATAACTAACAAATTTAGATGAGGGTTGTCTTATTTGAAAACCTCATGGGATCCTGTAATATCTAGTACAATTGTGGAGAAAAGACTGTTATATTTACATCTCAACACTCTCTTTAATCAATTTTCCTTTTTCCATGCCTATTTTTTGCTCTATAAACATAGGAACAGGAGGAGGAAAAAACGGTGGTTTAATATGGAAGTCTCGTAGCGAGAAGGTTGGGAAGCAGGTACATGGACTTAATGGAAGGGGGAGAAAATAACCTGATAGAATCTTGGTAGAGAAAGGATTTTATAGATGGTCTATTCCAGGATATTGCAAAAAGCACGTCCTTTGGAAGCTGGCAGATGTGAGTTCAATTTTTGACTTCACAACTTAGCAGGCCAGCCACAAGCCTCAATTTCCCCACTTCTGTAATGGAGTAATGAAACCTATCTCATCATCTAAAGAAAAGGCAAGAGTGGAGAAAAGAGCATTCCTCTCACTTAAAAAATCCGGAAGTCTTACTTTTCAATGAGAAGAATTAAGATCTTCAGATGTTGTTCTTATGAAGATCAATCAAATTATATGCTTTGTCAGAGGAATATTTTCAGGGCACAGCTATGTTTTTGTTGTTTTCTGTCATCGAGTCAGCCCTGGACTCACGGTGACTCCATGTGTGACAGAGTTAAACCGCTCCATAGGGTTTTCTTGGCTGTAATCTTTATGGAAGCAGATTGTCTGCTCTTTCTTCTGAGGCGCTGCTGGGTGAGTTCAAACTGCCAACCTTTAGGTTAGTAGCTGATCACAAACCAATTGCACCACTCAGGCTCTTGGCACAGCTATACAGCAACATAATTGCTTCTCATTAAAAAGAAATTACAGGTGATATTTTTCAAGGTTCCATCAAACATTAGATTGAGATCTAAAATCACAACCATGATCTGTCCTACAAAGACGTGGATGCTGGTTTCTCTTATAGTTGGGGGAGTTTGGGACTCTTTCTAAGCATCTATGGAAGCATCTAGGCATTGCTCTCCATCAGCTATGTTAGGGGAAAATGTTGGCCAGATTGCCCACCGAAAGCCATGAGTCATATTTTCAACATTAATCTTGCTCTCCTACAACAAATGATTAGCTGTAATCCCCCTTAATTTCTTACAGATCATGGTCCTGCAGATCTAAGCTTATTTGCATGTCTGTCACAAGGGGCTGGCATTATGCTGAAAGTCTGGCCCCAGCATGTTAGGAAATGGGGTATAAACAATGTCATCTTAACTCAGCTGGGACACTCCCCTACATCGGAAAGCCAGTGATTAAGAGTAAGCGAAAGAGGAGGAGAGCAGAGCGGTGACAGGTCTTGGTGGAGCAGGGGGATGTTTGCTTGGGGTATATACACACGTGGCAGACAGTGGGCTTGATTAATGCAGAGGGGAAGGATGCAGATGGAGCACAGACCAGGCAGAATGAGGTTTCCACACTCACTCTTGAGATGTAAATAAGAGAGGACTGGGAATGTAAGATGAAGCCAGGAGGCCTAATGCACTAGCTCATCAAAGAAGCCAGGAAGGCATCTCTGTCAAAAGCAGGGATTGGCTCGGTGGAACTTCTCTGACTACCTGCAGGGCATGAGAGAGGCCGAGCCATGGACACGCTTTCCCTGCTTGTTTGTAACACCAGCATGAGTCCAGCACAGGGTGCTGAGGTACTGTTTCTGGCACCAGTGAATCTAACCTCAGGCACCAAGGAGATAGTCTCATCCTTAACTATTACAGCTTATGATTGTCCTTAGCTTATTCAAAACACACTAATTTCATAGTCTAAGAACAGGATGCCTTCTGAGGTCACCTATTTAGTGAGAATAATGCATAGGAAAGCATGTTGTAAACTGGAATGCTTTAAGCAACTGAAGAGCAGACTTATCAATAGAAGATGATCCAGTGCAGGGACTTCTGGGTGGTGCTCAAAGGAGCCCAGCAGGCGATGCCTCCAGAACAGAGCAGGGAACTCAGGGGAAGTGCTGAGGAGCAAATTTTCATTCTAAACTCAGCGGAAGCACCCTCCTTTTTAGTGGATGTACATATTGGGGTTCTAAGTTGTATTCTTTTAAAATTAAAGATGCTTCTGAGGCTAAAACCACCATAAGAACCGCTAAAGTGACCCAATCTCCCCATTTTCCAGATGATGAACTAAGGATCAATTGAACATTCAACAAGTGTGGTATGCCAGGCGCTGTGTGAAGTATGAAGATACAGTAGTGAACAGGACAGGTACGTCCTTGTTCTCTTGGAGCTGGGGTGAAAGTGGAAGTCATAGAGGTATTAAATGCATCATTAACAAATTATACAATTAACAGTTGCCTTGAGTCAACTCCAACTCATGGCGACCACAGGTATGTCAGAGTAGACCTGCACTCCATAGGGTTTTCAGTGGCTAATTTTTCAGAAGTAGATCTCCAGGCGTTTCTTCTGAGATGCTTCTGGGTGGACTCCAACATCCAAACTCTCAGCTATCTGCTGAGCACGTTAATGTTTGCACCACCAAGGAACCAACACTTCCAAACAAGCTTTGGGTTCTCTAAAGGAATCGAACTCCTCTCAGCCCCCAGCTAGGATCCCAGAGTTTCCCTTAGGTTTGTAAATCCCTAGGAGCTTTCCTCCTGAGGGAATGGAGAGTGGTCTAGGTGTGGGTGATGTAGAATCACTACTTGTGTAAAGGCTGCCTAGCTGACTTGCTGCTGTCACAGTGGCCCTTCTCTTAGTCTACTTGGAAGACATCTCCTGGGCAGCAGGTCCACCCACAGACAACTACTGTGGATCAGACCCCACATATCAGTCCTCAGATCCAGAGCCTTCTCCTTCTCGTCAACCTGATCCTGCCCCCATGTTTCCTAAGTTCCTGCCCTCAGTCTTGTAATCTTTCAGCTCAGAACCCCTATGTGTCTTCCAGCAGAACATGGCCCATCAGGAGAAGTATGAGCCCCTATTAGCTCCACTGCCAAACCAGTTCTAATAGAAAACATGTTTCTCCTTTCCCAGGTGTAAGATGTACTTGGTCTTTAGAAGAATTGTCTGGCATGCAAGCTGTGGAAAAGAGTGGAGAGGAGGAGGATGGGCATGAATGATCACTGTGACCTGGGAAGAGTCACTCCTGCATCAAGGATGGACTAAAATGACTCCTTTTTTTTTTTTTTACAAGAAATACACATAAAGGGAAAGAAAGGGAAGAAAAAAACATTTTCACATATTAATGACATATTGCATATTCATATAATAAAATCCTGCTACAATTCCAATTGTGGTAAATAGTTTGAGACAGAAATGTGGAGTGAAATGGGAACTTGTAACAAGGGGTTCTGACTCAGCCTAGGGGTCAGGGAAGTCATCCCTACGGGGACAAGGAAAGAAGAGAGTGTTTTCAGTAGAGGAAACAGCATGTGAAAAGGCCCTGGGGCAGCATGGGGCTGAGTAGTCAAGGACCTGAAGGAAGGCCATAGCAGCTGGAGATAAGAGAACAAAGGGGAAAAGGATGGGAGATGAGCTTGGAGAGACAAGTGGGCACAACTGTAACCTGACCCTAGGAAGGCCAATAAATTTTCATTAGTCCTTAAACTAGCCCAAGCCAGATTTGGCCCACTCTGCATGCTCAGAAGGGCCGGCTGTGACCACTAAATGACCTCAGCAGAGGACAGAGCAATAGGAGGAACAAATCAGAAGGAAAATCATCATCTGAACACTATTCCAAAGAGAAAGGTTCAACAAGAACCGCATCACCTCCTGTTTCCTGGCTGCCTTCTACAATATTCCCTCCCCAGTAGGCCTGTGTGGCTGCCATCTTGCTGCCCAAGTCACATATAAGCCCCGCTTTCCCATAGCTCAGGGAGTCGGATCTGAGGAAATTCCTCCCGGCTCCTTGTTCTGCGCGTTGCAATAAAATTACTTTCTCTTTCTCAAAGATCAGTGTCCAGATAATTGACAAGTCTGAGAGTGCTGGACAAGGACCTCCCTTCCCAGGTTTGGTAACACAACTTATTCAGGATCTTGTAGGTGGAGTTACAGACTGGCTTCACTATGAGGGCAACAACGAGCTGATGAAAGGTTATAAATTTGTGTGTGCCGCAACCTATGACCTGAGAGGATATCAGTTAGGAAACCATGACAGTCATTCAGGAGAACAATGGGCTGGTAGCAATGGAGATGGGGAGGCAGGGATGAAATCTAAAGATATTGTGTGAGAGAATCATTGGAGCTTGATTGGATTGCAGCAGGAGAGAAGGATACTTTCAGACTGACTCCAAGGTTTGTCATGAGAAAATAGGCCCCCTTGGCTGAGATGGGGAGACAGGAAAGAGAACATCATGAGTTCAGCTTTGGATATGCTGAATTTGCGATTCTTATGAGCCCCAGATCCATGGATGGTGCACTGCATGAATCCAGGGGCTTCTGTCAAGGGCTTTCAGATATCTCCAAGGGCAGCCCGAGAAGGCAGGGCTTCAGATCTCCAATCCCTATCTCCAGCTTCCAAAAATTTCATGGCCATAACCGGCCATTTCTAAAAGGTAATTTTTCTCTAAAATTCCTTTGAGGAAGGTTGTGCTTTTGACCTGTGATTTTGATGCCAGGTGTTAATGGTACCCAGCTTTTAAGGGATACATAAAAACAAAATCAAAGGGAAGTGTTTCTTTCTGTTGAGAAATCCTCAAGTTCTTATCTCAGGAAAGAAAGGGAGGGGGGCGTGCAATGTTTCTCAGTGCTCGGTACTCTTCAAAACGCCATTGAGAATTTAGCAACAGGGGCAGGCTTGCTCACATATTTCCGAAAATGATCATCCACCAGGGCTTCTCACAACTCAAGAGGCCAATACCTCCCTCTTTCACTTTTTGAGACTCCTGACACGTTAAAAATAAAGAAATGACAAAACAGAGACACAAAAAAATGTGGCCTATTTTAAACATTTAGATAGTTAGATAGATAGTTGCCTTCAAGTCAGCTCTGACTCATGGAGACCTTAAGTACAACAAACGGAAATGTTGCCCGGTCCTGTGTCAGCTTCACCATCGCAGCATGTCTGAATTTACCACTGCAGCTATTGTGCCAATCCATCTCACTGAGGATCTTCCTCGCCTTCACTGGTCCTCTATGTCACCAGACATGATGTCCCCCTCCAGTGATTAATCCCTCCTGACGACATGCCCAAAGCAAACAGGTAGTATAATATTCTGTTGTGATCCATAAAGTTTTCATTTGCTAATTTTTGGACGTAGATCAGCAGGTCTTTCTTCTTAGTCTGTCTTAGTCTGGAAGCTCCACTGAAACCTGTCCACCATGGGTGACCCTGCTGATATTTGAATACTGGTGGCATGGCTTCCAGCATCACAGCAACATGCAAGCCACCACAATATAACAAACTAACAGAATGGTGATGGTCTGTATGTTTATATTGAATGGATTAATGTTCTTAACAAACACATGCCATATGATTGAGCTTTTCACAACAGTCCTAGGAGATTTCATTATCAAATCATAGTTCAGTATAGGCAGTGTAGTTACAGGTATGAAAATAAAGTATAAAAAAATGTTAAAAACAATTTCATACAGTATATAGTGAACATATGTCCAAGTTGTATTTGACTCCTTAATGAGGGAACAGAAGGTTGATAAATCCACTTCAAAAGAAGAATATGAACAAGTGGAAATTTTTTCTTTTTCTAACTGTGGTGAAAATATACATGACAAAACATATGCCAGCTCAACAATTTCTACTCTTACAATTCAGTGATGTTGATTACATTCTTTAAGTTGTACAACCATTCTTGCTATACTTTTCTAAATCATTCCACCACCATTTACATAAACTCAGTGCTTTTGAAGCAAAAATTCCTGAAAAATTGGGATTTTTATGGTTAATGGGAAATAAATGGCTCCTAAAATAAGATTGCTAAATTAGATACTAACTGGGGAATGTTCCACAGGGCAATAAAATCATAACCTTTGGGGTGATCTTGTCTCTGAGTCAGAAAACAATATCATTATACTCTATCAGTTTCCCAGAATTTCAAAACGTCTGGACCCTAACCAGTGCAAACTAGGTTACATGCCCATATAAAGTCGGGTGACCCTTCAACAGGCTTGTAAGGCAGTGCTTCAGCATGATGTTGAAAGGGCACATAAGCATCTTTTTGCCTTAAGTTTTGGATGATTTTTGTTAACCGGATACAAATTTAAAATTGTATGCTGGACGTCTTCCACTTCTATCAGGGTGTCTTTGTCACTGGTTGTTCTTTGTGCCTGGGAGGCCAGAGAAAATTGTTCTACTGGTCCCCAAGCAGCATCTTAAGTTTTGACATTCAACTTCACAGATACCAGTTGGTTGCCCAAAATTTGAAAATGAAAAATATTCTCGCACAATGTAGAGTTGACTTAAGATTCATCAGACAGATTTTTCATGTTTAAACGCACGGCTGCATTCTCCTGCTTGAACATGGTGACTATCAGAGAATGTTACCGAATACGTAAGGAGAGACAGTGTGAAGAAAGTATAGCTTCTGTTAGCCAGCAGTGCTTCAACGGTGAAATTCAGGGAAAAGAAGCAGGAATGGAACGACAATTTTATGTAATAAGGAATTGGGGCATATTAAATGTTTTTAGAAACTAAAATTCTGTGATTTAGCCCCAAACACAAACATCTAATACTAAAATCTCTTCCATAGTGAATACTATTAGGGACTTATTTATGTTCGAAATCTACATGCAATAGTCATCATTGTATGGGGTTCTAGTTGATCCATAAAACCTATGCTAGAATGGTTTTAATATGCATCAAGAACTTTCCAACATAATTCTAAATTCACTTTGAAAACAGAGTACAGGAAAATAACAGAGAATGCTACAAACAAGACCTTGAAATGATATAAATATTCACCCCAAATCAATTACTGCTCTTTTCTAACTGAGCATCAACCCAGAAGTACCCAGGCATTGACATGTCCCCACAGGCCTGTGCAGGCACTATTTTGAGAGCTAGTTCAGCAAAAACAAAAATGCCAAGGAAAGCTGAGGACTGTCACTTGCATTTCTTGCAGAAGGTTGTCCAAGGCAACTTTGAGCGGCTTGTCAAGAGTGCTCACGAGCCTCCCTGTGAGGAGTGGACACTTTGGTGGCATCTGTAAAGGTTGTTGTTGTTGTTGGGTGCTGTCAAGTCAATTTCAAGTCATAGGGCGGCCGTGAACAACAGAATGAAACGCTGCAAGGTACCAGTTTCTGTTTTTTAATTCATCTCCTCCTTGGTTGGACTTTAAGGTAATCACGGGAATTTAATCAACTACTTGCTGAATAGAAACTATGTATATGCCTGAGTTTTATCTTCCTTTCCACTTTTTCTTAAGATGGGGACCCTGTTTTAGTCATCTCTATGTCTCCGGGAAACATCCAAGTAAAGTCAATGGGCTATTACCTCTTCCTCCAACTCTGGAAATAGGATAGAAGAAAAAAGTGCAGGTCATTGTACAGAAAATGCGCCCAAAGATATCAGGCCCTAATCCTTGGAACCTGTAATAAATGGTACATTATTTGGGAAAATGGTCTTTGTAGATGTGATTAAATTAAAGATCTTTGGATAGGGAGATTATCTAGATGCCTCTAAATGCAATCACAAGTGTCCTTAGAGAGGCAGAAGGGATTTGGTAAACACAGGAAAGGCAATGTGAAGACAGAGCAGAGAGAGATTTGAAGATGTTGGCCTTGAAGACTGAAGTGATGTGACCACAAGCCAAGACCATATGTTATGAGGATCAGGGATGCTGGCAGCGACCAGAAGCTGGCGAGTCAAGGAATGCATTCTCCCCTAGAGCCTCTGGGGGAAGCAGCCCTGCCAACACCTTGACTGCGCCCCAGTTATACTGATTTCGGGCTTCTGGTTTCCAGAACTGTGAGAGAGCAAATTTCTGTTGTTTTAAGCTACTCAGTTTGTGCTAATTTGACAGGTAATGTGTCAGCAGCAGCCACAGGAAACTAACATACTCCCTGCCCTTGGTCCTTCTTCCAGCTGGCTGCCTGCCTCAGCACCCGCTTCTTGACCATTCTCAAAACTTAGAAAAGTGTGGTTAAAAAGTCACTAGATCTCAAGTCAGAAGCCCTGGCCTCATCTGCCCACTCTTCATGTAACTGCTGTATTCACTGCCCCAGGACGGGTAAATCAGAGACATAATCTTTGCCTTCAAGGAACTCACAATTCAGTGGGTGAGACAGAATCAAGTCACTAAGCTATATGTGTTGAGAGAGACAAGGTGCAGGGTCTGGTGGCTCGACAGACGCTCACAAGCCCTTAAGCAGGCTGTTTCGTATATCAAGGAAGACTTTCTGGAGGAAGTGACAAAATTTGAACTGAGTAATAATTCTTGTGATAATAATAATAATAGTCGACATTATTTGAGGCTATCTGTCAGCCCCCGTGTAAGGACTCTGGGGGGAGCAGAGCTCATCTAGAATATGGTGGAAACGTGCTGCCCGGTGTTGGGCAATGCAGCGGCTTTCCCTGATGGTGCTAAGTGCTTTACGCGGATGTTCCATTTCATTCTCACAGTAACAAGAGAGGTGCTATTTTCATCCTGATTTTCCCAAGTATGAACCAGATGCACAGAAGGAATGAATGGCTTGCCCACGCCCTGCAGTTAGTAAGGGTGAGAGGTGCGGGAACATGAAACTAGTCCATCTCCATCCACAGCCTCTGCTCTTAACTGCTACTGGGGCAGCTCTCATTTTTCTCAGACACAGACTGAGTAGCTCAGTGGTGCAGAAACAGAGCTGTATTTCTCTATGAGGAAAGGTAAGGTAGCTCCCAATCCTTATTCCTGCTAATGGTATTATTTATGCTCATTTCTCCTAAGAAATTACCCTCGACACTTCTGGCTTAAATTCATAACTTTTAGGTTCATTGGATCTGTTTTGGGAACCCTGGTGGTGTAGTGGATAAGAGCTACAGCTGCTAACCGAAAGGTCAGCAACTTGCATCCACCAGGCGCTCCTTGGAAACCACATGGAGCAGTTCTACTCTGTCCTGTAGGGTTGCTATGAATCAAAATCTACTCAATGGCAACGGGTTTTTTGGGTCTCTTTTGGGTACATACCCAGACTATGTGGAATCCTCCCTTCTCATTTCTGCTAGGGTGACATCTGAAATTAAAACCAATCAGTTGCCTCTTGAGTCAATTCTGACTCACGGTGGCCCCAAGTATGTCAGAGAAGAACTGTCCTCCATAGGGTTTTCAATGATGAGTTTTTGGAAGTAGATCACCAGGACTTTTTTCCAAAGCACCTCTAGGTAGACTTGAACTTCCAACCTTTTGGTTAACAGCCAAGCACATTAACCATTTGCACTTCTCAAGGAATAGCTTCGGCTAGAGGTTTGTAGCATCCAGACTGGAAACCTCCTTAGGTTCTCAGAAGCTTTCTGGGAGAGTTGTTTGCCCCTCTCAGCTTGTCTTGGGACCCACCCTGCCTCTCTGCATCGTCAGAGGCCACCAAGATGCCTTTGTGACCTGGATTGTCAGGTCCACAGACACTCTGGACTCCTTAATCAACTAAGACTCTCGGGCCCTCAAGCTGTCTCTCACAAATGCCCACATTGCTCCAGTCTTCCAGGGCATGGGAGACATTCAGATGTGTGCTGGTATCACTCCAGAGTCCAGGGACACCCTCTCTCGGTGTCAATATAGTTGTTCCACCAAAGCCTAACTAAATGGTGTATTAACTCTGTGACCTTGGGTGTGTTAGTTAACCCATCTGTGCCTCCATTTTCTTATCTGTTATATAAAGAAAATACTAGTAACCCTCTGTGGTGACTCTCTAAAGTGTCAAGTTGGCTAGGTTGAATTACATGCCCTAGAATATCCTTCTCTGTTTCCTGTTAGGGGGAGAGAACATGAAGAGATGCAGCCACAGCCACCATGCTGTAGCTCACACATATTGTTGCTTATCTATGTGCTTCTTTAACGGCATGAGGCCGCTGCTGGGCATGTGCAGTGCAATTACTTTTGTGTGGTCTTTCTAGCCATGTTGTAACTCCCACCCAGGTGACTGGGCAGGACTGTGTGACAGGGTAATTGTGGCCTACCAAGGGGATTGGTCAGATTCCAGAGCAGAGAGGAGGACTCTACCACTACCAAGGAAGAACAGCCAGGAGCAGAGACCAAGTCCCTTGGACCCGGGATCCCTGCGCTGAGAAGCTCCTGGAAGCAGGAGATAGACAGAGAGAGCAAGAGAGAGAGAGCAAGTTATAACCCTGAAGACTGTGAGAAGCGGTGGCAGGAGATACCTGACAGCAGAGACCCAGCAGCAGGAGACATCGAGGTGGGCTTCCAGGCCCATGGAGACAGAAAGCTGAGTGCCTTTGGGCAGAGGCCTAGGGCCAGAGAGAGGCATCCCTGCCAGTGAGGTTGGGAAGAGACTGTCCTGATGGAAGAACTGTATCTTGAGTGTTCCTGAGCCAGAACTGTAACTGTTACTTCCCTAATCAATCTCATAATCGTGAGTATGGTCTGTGAGTTCTGTGTGGCCATAGCAATGAATTATCGAACACAGTAGAGAAGTAGAAAGTTCTGTGGGAGGGACTGTTGGTGTCTGAACTGGTAAAGATGGCAGAGAAAGGAGGCATGTCTGACTGCCTCCTCATAAGAATCAGCCTTGGGCTGTTGATCTTGGTTCTCCTTCCCCCTTGTGGGGTTGGAGGAGGTCAGAAACTACCCCCATGCTGTTTTCATAGCATGCAACTGTTCTTTCTTTCCCTGAATCCTCCTTCAACTTCTCTGACTCCTGAGTGAGGTGATGAAGACTTCCAGCCTCTGCAGGACACACATACCATCAAGTTCAAAGGCAATGAGAACTGATACTGATTCCAGTCCATTCTTGTGGACTCCCTAAGGCTTCACCTCATGCTTGTGGGTCCTTGTTTGTCGCTTCTCTCCCCCACTATATATCCCTCTTCTCTTCCCACCTACTTGTCTGCCCTGTGGACTTCAAGTGCCAGCATCAGACTCAAAGACAACAGGTATGCAGAAACTGATTACTTTACATAGCCATCTCCACAATTGTGCCAGGGTAGATGTCTGTAGCAAATATGAACGGCCAGTGTTTCTATTTCCCTGGAACCCTCACTGACGTCCACTCTTTCACTGTGCTGTTGGAAGACTCAGTGAGGCATTGGAGGTAAAGCCATTAGAGAAGTTCCTGGTGCATAGTAAGCCCTCGATAAATGGTGGCCACTGCCATATATGCAAGCAACATGGGTTTAGGGGTGAGAGAAACTTGGTTTGAATCTGAGATCTCACTGCGTATGTTTGGTCAAGTTATTTCTACCTTGAAGAGTTGTTATGAGGATTCAGGATGAAGTATATGCATGTCTGGCACATTGTTGTTGTTCTTGTTAGCTGCCATCAAGTTAGCTACAACTCATGGCATCCCATGCACAAGGGAATGAAATGCTTCCTAGTCCTGCACCATCCCCATGATTGGTTGGCGTTTGGACCATTGTGATCCATAGAGTTTTATCAGCTTTTTTTCAATAAGACCTGCACGCCTTTCTTCCTAGTCTGTCTTAGTCTGGAAACTCTGTTGAAACATGTTCAGTATCATAGCAACACACAAGCCTCCACTAACAGATGGGTGGTAGCTGTGCATAAGGTGCGTTGGCTGGGAATCAAACCCAGGTCTCCTGTAAGGAAGGCAAAAATTCTACCACTAAACCAAGCAGGTCCTTATCTGGGGCTACCACTACAGTGTGCAAATTGTGCTCTGCTCAGCCTTGGGTTGCCACTGAGATGACATTCCTGTGTGTGCATGGCTCTCCCTGGACCTGCTCCAGACAGAGTATGGCTCTAGGCAGCAGTCATTGGTGGTGACCTGATTGCTATTATTATAGGATGTAAAAGATACATCCTAAGACCAGTTAGACATTTCTGCCACTCAACTTCAAATACTAGGAACCCAATTCTAGTTTCCAATAGATTATTAATGAACTATACCTTCTATCTGTGTGTCTGTGCCAGTCTAGTTCCTGGATTGATAAACACTGTCAGAACTTAAAAAAAAAAAAATACGGTCAAGTTTGGAACACTGATTTGTCAAAGACTGTGTAATTCATCAATGACTTATGTGCTCCTAGCTACCGTGATTTCGGTATACACGAAGTCTGGGAGAGTGGAGAAGGTGATCGGGTCCCCTGGAAAGTTTCTCTACAGAAGAAAACAAACCAAACCCATTGCTGTCAGGTTGATTCTGACTCATAGCAACCCTATAGGACAGAGTAGAACTGCCCCAATAGATTTACAGTGGGTGGCTGGTGGATTTGAACTACCCACTTTTTGGTTAGCTTAACCACTGAGCCACCAGGGAAAGATAAACAGAAATTGAGAGAGTAAAAGGGTTCTCAGAGAGTGGACAGCATGTACAAAGGCTTGAAAATAAATGACACAAAGGAATTTAAAAAAATAATTAAGTAGAGTAGTAGAATTCCATCCAAATTCAAACCCACTTTCTGTAAGAATTTTCACAAAGAGTTATGGCTTCTCCATCACTAACCCCAGCACATTCCCTATAGAACGCCTTTCAGTGAGACAGGGCTGCTTTTAAATGAAGCTGCATAATGACCTTATCTAGTCTGAGATATTCAATGGTTTGTAAAAATCTGGGTGCAAGGTGGGGATTTAAATTTATGCATTAAATTCTAAGCTTTTGCAGCATTAAATACCAGTCTCTTCAGAAGCCCTTCATAGACATGCATCTACTGACGCCACTCTGCTAGGGAGATGAGCATTGCAATTTCACCAGGAAGGCTGGGAGGCTTCCAGTTCTAAACAGACTGGTCTTGGCTCTGACAAGCCACCAACACACACGGCCTTGGTCAGGACACTCGCAGGGATAGGAGATTAAGGACTGACGGCCTTTCTCTCATGCCGCAACTGCTCCGAAGCCCTCTGTCTTTCCTCTGTCTCTCCAGTGTTTCCCTCTCTTCCTTGCTTCTCTCTCTCTCTCCTCCCTTTTTCCTCTTCTCTCTCTCTCCCCTTCCCATGACTTAGTCTGTCTTTCCCTTTCCTATATTCTCCTTCTTCTCTCCTCCCTCTCCTTATTTCTCTTCTCTCTTTAGTGTTTAAGCTCTGGAACTAGACTGCCTGGGTTTGAATCTCAGCTCTGCTCCTTACCAGCTGTGTGACCTTCTCTGTATCTGTTTCCTCATCAGCAGATGGCAGCCATCTTATCTACCTCACTGGTGGGTCTAAGGATTAAGAAAGATGGTCCTTGTAAAGTGTTTACCAGAGTAAAACAAAACAAAAAAGCAAACCTGTTGCCATCAAGTCAATTCTGACTCATGGTGACCCCATGTGTTACAGGGTAGAACTGCTCCACTAGGATTTTCTTGGCTGTAATCTTTACAGAAACAGATCACCAGGCCTTTCTTCTGCAGCACTGCTGGGTGGGTTCTAATCGCCAACCTTGTGGTTAGTAGTTGAGTGCAAACCACTTGCGTCACCCAGGGATCTTTTGTTTATCAAAGTGCTGCACTCTTAATGAGGGCTCAATAATATAATCAATTCTAGTTCTTCTTCTTTCCCCTTCTCTTCTCCCTCCTTTTTCACCTCTTCTTGTTCAGCATCAATAACCAGCTGAGAAGAGACAAAGAGGCTAATTCCCAGACGAAATCTCAAAATCCCACATGTGAACCAAGGACCCTCAAGGCCCCTTTCATTCACTCATCTTGTCTCTTGAAGGACCTTTATACAAATCAGCACCATCAAAGGGGACCCATTACCCACTTTCTTGACAAACCTACTGAGAAAAACAATAACATATGACTTAACCTCTCTGGACTTCAGTTTCCTTTGTCTATAAAATTAGGGCCCAGGATTTGGGCACAGAAGGCTCTTTCTAAATCTTAAACTGTTCCCCATGTGACCTTTCATCTTATGGCCAGGAATCTCTCCTAACATGCAAATAAAACCCCCCTCCGGCAATTCAAGTCCCTTCCATCCCATCCTGCCTCTTGTGGAAATGGCAAAGTGCGGTTCACACAGCTCCCCACATCTGCTCACAGAACTGAACGTTGGTATGAAGTTCACGTTGTGAAATGATTTTATATCTCTCTTCAAAATTATGTATTCTAAACCCCTAGTCAAAATGCTGCATTGTACGTAAACCAAACCAAAGCCAAACAAACCCGTTGTCAATGATTCCAATTCATGACAACCCCATGGGTTACAGAGTAGAACTGTGCTCCATAGGGTTTTCTTGGCTGTAATCTTAATGAAAGCAGATCGCCAGGCCTTTCTTCCATGGTGCCACTGAGTGGATTCAAACTGCCAAAGTTTTAGTTAGTAGTCGAGCTCAATAAAGAAAGTAAATTCTCTCAAAATTGGTTTCTAAAGAGTTTTTTTTTCCTCTTTAATATTTCTCTGTCCATATTCCAGGTTACTGCAATGATTAAACGCTTGGCTGCTAACCGAAAGGTCGGCATTTCAAACTGACACAGTGGATCCACAGCAGAAAGAACTGGTGATCTGTTTCCATAAAGATTGGAGCCTAGAAAACTCTGTGGGGCAGTTCTACTCTGTCACACGGGGTCACTGTGAGTCGAGAATTGACTTAGTGGCACCCAACAACAACATTGTTGTTAGGCTGTTGCTAAGAATGGTACATTTCATGTGGAATACTGTATATATGCCCCTGAATAGAAAATTAATTGAAGGATTATTTACATTTTTCTTTGAATGTGAAGTAGAAAAAATCTAGTCACTGACTTTTGCAATTTCAGCAGCGAGATATTCCAGGCTGTTTGTTTCCCTTCTTTTCTTCCTCTTGCCCTCACTTTTCCCTTTTCATCCCCTTTTCCACTTTCCCTCCCCGTTTACTCTCACCTCATCCCCACACCCTCAGAGTCTTCCCTTGACTGCTTGATTTTCTTTTCTTCCCTCAGTTTCTTTAAGTGTCAAATGGGAACAGAAGTATATGTCTCAAGGTATTGTGAGAATGGAATTAAGTAACGTATTAAAGCAATAGCTCAATTACCTAAAACATAGCAATCAGTCAGTACTACAGAATGCAGAGAGCTGCATAGATGTATCATGATTAATAATATAAATTTACATAAAATAGAGCTATATGCTATTTAATATTCTAAATCCTATTCTTTCTATTCAATTGATATTTTTTTGGTCTATACATGTTGTTAGTTTCTGTCAAGTCAATGCCTGACTCATGGAGACCCCTCATGTGTTACAGAGTAAAACTGCAACCTAGGGTTTTTTGGCTGTAATCTTTGCAAAAGCAGTTTGCCAGGTCTTTCTTCCACAGAGCCTCCGGGTGGGTTCAAACAGCCAGTCTTTAGGTTAGCAGCCAATCCCAAACTGCTTATGCCACCCATGCTCCTAATGTCTATACATAGCTAACCTTTAATAGTGCATACTGAAGAACCCATAGGGTCCTCAGAGATTAAGATATAACAGGAACTTCCTAAATATGTGTTGAATTAATGAATAATTGAAAGAATAAATTAATGAATAATAAAGCATCACCTAGAATAACAACTCATTGGAACTATGGAGTAGAAGAGCTTTCCATGTAGGGAAATTAGTGGTAATGACATGAAGTATTTACTGTAGGATTTGTGATAAATTTTCAATGAACATTGATGGTAACATTTTAATTCTTTGCAAAAGATGAAAAGCTATACTAATTCATTTTTGACAATGTAGCTATAATAAAAAGCATTTCTTAAGCACCTGCTATATACCAGACACTACTAGGGACATTCTTATACACCTTCTAATGTACCATTCTTTTTGCATATGTTGATACATATCTCAAGCCTACCTTAACCTCACAAGGTGGTTTTACTCTTTAAACTTTGCTTTTCAGCAGTGCTGCAATAGCTTTAGTGTGGTGCATCACTCCCAAGTGTTAAAAGGGGCTTAAGCTTTACAGTTCTGAATACCTAAGGGTCTTCGTAATTAATATATATTGTCATAGAGGCAAACTGAGGGAGGAGGACAGTTAAAAAAAACTCTGCCAGGACACTACCATGTGAAATTAAATTATTTCCTTCTTTGCTAACTCTTTACCAACAAGTTGCTGTTGAGTCCATCTCGAAAGAGGGCAACCCCATGTGTGTTAGAGTAGAACTGTGCTCCGTAGGGTTTTTAGAAGTAATCCCCAAACCTTTCTTCCAAGATGACTCTGGGTGGACTCGAAACTCTTACCTTTTGGTTGGCAGCTGAGTGGGTTAACCATTTGTACCAGCCAGGGATTCTGTGCTCTTTAGGAAGGATGAAAGCACACTGAGTCTTTGTGCCCCTTTCAACATGGTGGTTTGTGGAAAGCCACTGACTGAGTTGCTCTGATTTCATGCTGCATTAGGATTGAATGCGCCAGAATCTAATTCTCAAATACATGAAAAATTGAACAGATACAGAGTGTCTGGTTGCAGGTATCTTTCTCAGTCCAATGACCTGCCCTTCTTTTCCCTGGTTTCACAGCTGGTTTCTAGTAACTATGGCTCCTGTCCATATGCCTACAAAGAAGACCAGTTATTAATATAACTATTATTCAAATTTATGCACCAATCGCTAATGTTAAAGATGAAGAAATTGAAGATATTTACCAACTTCTGCAGTCTGAAATTGATCAAACATGCAATCAAGATGCATTGATAATTACTAGTGACTGCTGTGTGAAACTTGGAAACAAAAAAGGATCAGTAGTTGGAAAATATAGCCTAGATGATAGAAACGATGCTGGAGATCACATGATAGAATTTTGCAAGACCAATGACTTCTTCACTGCAAAGAACCTTTTTCAACAACATAAACGGTGACTATACACGTGGACCTCATCAGATGGAATACCTAGGAATAAAAAGACTACATCTGTGGAAAGAGACGTTGGAGAATCTCAATATCATCAGTCAGAACAAGGCCAAGGGCTGGCTTTGGAACAGACCATCAATTTCTCATAAGCAAGTTCAAGTTGAAGCTGATGAAAATTAAAACAAGCTTATGAGATCCAAAGCAGACCCTAAGTACATCCCACCTGAATTTAGAGACCACCTCAAGAATAGATTTGATGCACTGAACACTAATGACCGAAGACCAGACGAGCTGTGGGTTGACATCAAAGACATCCTACATGAAGAAAGCAAGAGGTAATTAAAAAGACAGGAAAGAAAGAAAAGACCAAAATGGATGTCAGAAGAGATTCTGAAACTTACTCTTGAAAGTAGAGCAGCTAAAATGCATGGAAGAAATGATCACACTTAAAAAGAGCTGAAAGGAACATTTCAAAAGGTGGCTCGAGAAGACGAAGTAAAATATAATGACATGTGCAAAGACCTGGAGTTAGAAAACAAAAAGAGAAGAACACACTCAGCACTTCTCAAGCTGAAAGAACTGAAGAAAAATTCAAGCCTTAGGTTGCAATACTGAAGGACTCTATGGGCAAAATATTGAACAACACGGAAAGCATCAAAAGAAGATAGAAGGAATACGCAGAGTCGCTGTACCAAACAGAATTGGCTGATGTTCAACCATTTCAGGAGGTAGTGTATGATCAAGAACTGATGGCACTGAAGGAAGAATTCCAAGCTTCACTGAAAGCATTGGTGAAAAACGGGGCTCCAGACATCTAGCTCAATTGGCATGACACAGCTTATAAAGACAATGTTCTAAATTCTACCTTGGTAAGCAGCATCTGGGGTGTTAAAAGCCTGTGAGCTGCCATCTAAGATACTCCACTGGTCTCATCCCTTCGGGAGCAAGGCAGAATGAAGAGAACAGGATACAAGAAAAAGATTAGTCCAAAAGACTAATGGACCACAGCTACCAAGGCCTCCACCAGACTGAGTCCAGTACAGCTAGATGGTGCCCGGCTACCACCACTGACTGCTCTGACCAGGATCACAACAGAGGGTTCTGGACAGAGCTGGAGAAGGACGTACAGCATAATTCTAACCCACAAAAAAAAAAAAGGCCAGATTTACTGTCCTAAAGGAGACTGGAGAAACCCCAAGAGTATGGCCCCCAGACACCCTTTTAGCTCAGTGGTGAAGTTACCTCCGAGGTTCACTGTTCAGCCTGGGAGTGGACAGCCCCATAAAACCAATGAGACTAATGAGGTACAGGAGTCCAGTGACAAGGGCCAGAAGGCAGAAGGGGACAAGGAAGCTGGTGATAGGGAACCCAAGGTTGAGTAAGGATATTGTTGATGTGTTGTGAGATTGTTAACCATTGTCATTGGGCAACATTTGTAGTAACTGTTAAATGAGAAACTATTTTGTTCTGTAAGCCTTCATCTTAAGTGAGAATAACAGCACAATTTGAAGAGCGTAGTCAATTCACTGAACTGTGCATGTAGAAATTTTTGAAATGGTGTATCTTTGGCTATGTGTATTTTCACCAAAAAAAAAAAAGGTTGAGAAGTTAGAGGGTTGATATTTTGTGGGGTTGTTAACCAATGTCATAAAACAACATGTGTACTTCTGTTTCATGAGAAATTATTTGTTCTGTAAGCCTTCACCTGAAGTACAATAAAAATAAAAAAATAAAAAAATAAAGTGTGTTTCCTGTAAAAAACAAAAAAAGAAAAACGGGGCTCCAGGAATTGAAGAAATACTAATTGAGATGTTTCAAAAAACAAATGACAGCACTTACTCGTCTATGCCGATAAGTTTGGAAGACAGATACCTGGCCAACCAACTGGAAGAGATCCACGTTTGTCCCCATTCCAAAGGTAGGTGATCCAACAGAATGAGGAAATTACCAAACAATACCATTAACATCACATACAAATAAAATTTGCTGAAGATCATTCAAAAGCATTTGCAGCAGTACATTGACAGGGAACTGCCAGAAATCCAAGCTGGATTAAGAAGATATTTACCAACAAGAAGAGAACATGGAAGGAGGGATATCATTGCTGAGGACAGATGAATCTTAGCTGAAAGCAGAGAATACCTGAAAGATGTTTACCTGTGTTTTATTGACTATGCAAAGGCATTCAACTGTGTGGATCATAACAAATTATGGATAATATTGTGAAGAATGGGAATTCCAGAACACTTAATTTTGTTCATGTAGAACCTGTACATAGACCAAGAGGCAGTCATTTAAACAGAACAAAAGAATACTGAGTTGTTTAAAATCATAAAAGATATACGTCAGGGTTATATGATTTCACCATCCTTATTTAATCTATATGCTGAGCAAACAATCCAAGAAGCTGGACTATATGAAGAAGAATGAAGCATCAGGATTGGAGGATGACTCATTAACAAACTGTGATGTGCAGATGACACAACCTTCCTTGCTAAAAGGGAAGAGGACTTGAAGCACTTACTGATGAAGATCAAAGACTACAGCGTTCAGTATGGATTACACCTGAACATCAAGAAACAAAAGTCCTCACAACTGGTGCAGTAAGCAACATCATGATAAATGGAGAATAGATTGAAGTTGTCAAGGATTTCATTTTACATGGATTCACAATCAACCACCCGTGGAGGCAACAGTCAAGAAATCAAACAATGCATTGCATTGGGCAAATCTGCTGCAAAAGACCTTTTTAAGCCTTGAAAAGCAAAGATATCTCTTTGAGGACTAAGGTGGGCCTGACCCAAGCCATGGTATTTTTAATCATCTCATATGCATGTGAAAACCAGACAACAAATAAAGAAGAACAAAGAAGAATTGATGATTTTGAATTATGATGTTGGCAAAGAATATTGAAAATACTATGGACTGCCAGAAGAATGAATAAATCTGTCCTGGAAGAAGTACAACCAGAAAGTTCATTAGAAGCAAGGATGGTGAGACTATGTCTCACATACTTTGGACATGTTATCAGGAGGGACCAGTCCCTGGAGAAAGACATCATGCTTGGCAAAGCAGATGGGAAGAGAAAAACAGAAAGACCCTCAATGAAATGCGTTGACACAGTGGCTGCAACAATGGGCTTAAACATTGCAGTGATTGTGAGGATGGTGCAGGGAAGGGCAGTGTTTCATTCCTCTGTACGTACGGTCACTATGAGTCGTACTCTATGACACCTAACAACAATAACAACTATAGCTCCTAATTTTCCACTATATTGTAAAAATCATACATTGAGTGCAAAAGTAATGACAGTGGAACCAACATCCTGTATCTTCTCACTGAAAACCACTGCTGACGTGAACCAATCTGGGTATTTCCGAGCAGGAAGCACATGTTTCATTTACTGGTAGTGCTCTCATGGAAGGAGAGACCATGCTTACAGGACTAGAAGCCTTGTAAATCATAGCACAAATTCCCCTTCCCTAAGAATGAAATACTCAGGGGAAATGGCCAATGAAGGGATCACAAAATCCTTCAATGCGCTGTCAACTAGGAGTCTTGAAAGAGTGGGGTACCTCTTGTTTTTAAAAATTTGGGTCCCTTGGGAGCACTGGTGGTGCAGTGGTTAAAGTGCTTTGCTGCTGACCAAAGGGCTGGCAGTTCAAACTCACCAGCCGCTCCACAAGAGAAAGATGTGGCAGCTTGATTCCTTAAAGATAATAGCCTTAGAAATCCTATGGGCAGTTCTACAATGTCCTATAGGGTTGCAATGAGTTGGAAATGACATGACAACAACAGGTAGGCAGGTTTTAGGTCCCTGGGTGACACAAATGGTTTTAGGACCTCCTCAGCCTCTTCAACTCCAGCTAGTCCACTCATAGTCTATGGGATGCCTCATATGAATCCCAATGTAAATATACCCCATCTTTACTATTACCAGGAGCCCTGGTGGCACAGTGGTTAAGAGCTCAGGCTGCTAACCAAAAGGTTGGCAGTTCAAATCCACCAGCTGCTCTTTGGAAGCCCTATGGGACAGTTCTACTCTGTCCTATAGGGTCACTATGAGTCAGAATTGACTCAGTGGCAATGGGTTTTGGTTTGGTTTTGCTATCACCACCCAATCACCAGCAAAAATCCCTCACATCAAATATCAGTGAGCTTAGTGGAGTTGACTGAAGTCTTTTTTGAGGGAAACTTTCTACCATCATGTTGGCACTCTTTTTTTCTGCATCCTTGTTGTTGTTAAGTGCCCTCAAGTTGGTTACGACTCATAGCGGTCCTATCTACAGCAGAAAGAAACTCTGCTGGGTCCTGTGCCATATTCACAATCATCGTTATACTTGAGTCCATTGTTGCAGCCACTGTGTAAATACATCTCTGAGTGTCTTCTTTTTCGCTGACTCTCTACTTTACCAAGTCCTTCTCCAGGGACTGTTCCTTCCTCATAACATGTCCAGAGTAGGTGAGACAAAGTCTCACCATCCTCAGTTGTAAGGAGCATTCTGACTGTCATTCTTCCAAGACAGATTTGTTCGTTCTTCTGGCAGTCCATGGTATTTTCAACACTCTTCACCAACAGCATAATCCAAAAGCATCAGTTCTTCTTCAGTCTTCCTTATTCACTGTCCGGCTTTCATATGCATATGAGGCAATTGAAAATACTGTGGCTTTGGTCAGGTGCACCTTAGTCTGCAAAGTTATATCTTTGCTTTTGAACACGTTAAAGAGTTCTTTTGCAGCAGATTTGCCCAGTGCAATACATCATTTGATTTCTTGATTGCTGCTTCCATGGGTGTTGATTGTGGAGTCATGTAAAATGATATCCTTGACAACCTCAATCTTTTCTCTTTTTATCATGATGTTGCTTATTGGTCCAGTTGTAAGGATTTTTGTTTTCTTGATGTTGAGGTGTAATCCATACTGAAGGCTGTATTCTATGATCTTCATCAGTAAGTGCTTTAAGTCCTCTTCCCTTTCAGCAAGCAAGGTTGTCTCATCTACATATTGCAGATTGTTAATGATTCTTCCTCCATTCCTGCTGCCACTTTCTTCTTCACATAGTCCAGCTTCACAGATTATTTGATTAGCACACAGATTGAATAAGTATGGTAAAGGATAAACGCTGAAGCACATCTTTCCTGATTTTAAATCAGGGAGTGTTCATTTGTTCTGTTGGAACAAGTGCCTCTTAGTCTATGTACAGGTTCCTTATAAGCACAATTAAGAATTCTGGAATTCACATTTTTTGTCAGTGTTACTTATAATTTGTTATGACCCACACAGTCGAATGGTTTTGCATAGTCAATAAAACAGAGGTAAACATCCATCTGACATCAGCAATGATACCCCTCATTTCACGTCTTCTTCTGAATCTGGCTTGAATTTCTGGCAGTTCTCTGTCGATGTACTGCTGCAAATGCTTTTGAATTATCTTCAGCAAAATTTTACTTGTGTATGATATTGTTTGATATTTTCATTATTGTTTGATAATTTCCTCATTCTGTTGGATGACCTTTTTTTGGAAAGGGCACAAATATGGATCTCTTCCAGTTGGTTGGCTAGGTAGTTGTCTTCCAAATTTATTTTCATAGAGGAATGAGCACCTCCAGCACTACATCTGTTTGTTGAAACATCTCAGTTGGTATTGCACCAATTCCAGAAGCCCTGTTTTTCACCAATGCTTTAAGTGAAGCTTGGACTTCTTCCTTCAATACCATCAGTTCTTGATCATATGCTACCTTCTGAAATGGTTGAACATCAACCAATTCTTTTTGGTACAGTGACTCTGTGTATTCCTTCCATCTTCTTTTGATGCTTCCTGCATCATTCAATATTTTGCCCATAGAATATTCAATATTGCAGCTGAGGATTGAATTTTTTCTTCATTTATTTCAGCTTAAGAAATGTCAAACGTGTTCTTCCCTTTTTGTTTTCTAACTCCAGGTATTTGCACATTTCGTTACAATACTTTACTTTGTATTCTTGAGCTGCTGTCTGAAATTTTTTGTTCATCTCCTTTACTTTATCATTTCTTCTTTTCGCTTTAGCTACTTTACTTTCAAGAGTAAGTTTCAGAGTCTCCTCTGACATCCATTTTGGTCTTTTCTTTATTTCCTGTCATTTTAATGACCTCTTGCTTTCTTCATGTACGATGTCCTTGATGTCATCACACAACTTATCTGGTTTTTGGTCATTAGTGTTCAATGCATCAAATCTATTCTTAAGATCTTCTCTAAATTCAGGTAGGACATACTCAAGGTCTACTTTGGCTCTCAAGGACTTTTTAAATTTTCATCAGTTTCAACTGAATTTGCATACGAGCAATTGATTGTTTGTTCCACAGTCGAGCCTTGTTCTGACTGATGATATTGAGCTTCTCCATTGTCTCTTTCCACAGATGTAGTCAATTTGATTTCTGTGTATTCTGTCTGGCAAGGTCCACATATATAGTCGCCTTTTATATTGTTAAAAAAAAGGTATTCTCAATGAAGAAGTCATTGGTCTTGCAAAATTCTATAATATGATTTCTGATGTCTTTTCTATCCCCAAGATCATATTTTCCAACTGCTGATCTTTCTTCTTTGCTTCCAACTTTTGCATCCCAAACACCAGTAATTATCAACGCATCTTGATTGAATGTATGATCAATTTGCAACTGAAGAAGTTGGTAAAAATCTTCACTTTCTTCATCTTTGGCATTAGTAGTTGGTGTGTAAATTTGAATAATAGTGGTTGTCTTAGTTGTCTAATGCTGCTGTAACAGAAATACCACAAGTGGATGGTTTTAACAAAGAGAAATTTACTGTCTCACAGTCTAGGAGGCCAGAAGTCTGAATTCAGGACCCCAGCTTCTGTGGAAGCCTTTTTCTCTCTGTTGGTTCTGAGGGAAGTTCTGAGACCTTGTCATCAAATTTTGCCCTCATCTAGAAGCTTCTCAGTGCAGGGACCCTGGGTCCAAAGAATGTGCTCCTCTCCCAATGCTTCTTTCTCAATCACATGAAGTTCCTCTCCCCTCTGCTCAATTCTCTCTTTTATATCTTAAAAAAGATTGACTCAAGATACATCCTAATCCTGTAGATTGAGTCCTACCTCGTTAACATAACTGCCTCTAATCCTGGCTCATTAACATCATAGAGATTAAGATTTACAACACATAGGATAATCAGATCACAAAACGGTGGACAACCACACAATACTGGAAATCATGGCCTAACCAAGTTAACGCACATTTTTAGGGAACACAATTCAGTCTATAGCGGTCATCTTAACTGATCTTCCTTGTAGGTGTATTCTCCATCCTAAACCTTCATATCTCTGCTCCTAACTACCTCTCACTATACTTACCTATAAGAGGCATGATATTAGCAATTGGCACCAGATTTCCACTTGGGTAGAAAATTGTCTATGTTAGAAAAATTCTGTGTGTGGTTAAAGGTGACTTTCCTTTCTTCCCTTCCAGGTGGGAAAAGCTTCAGAGATGAGGGGTGAGATGGGTGCTGCTTGTCATAACAGAAGGAGAAAAATTGCAAACTCTTCAGTCGATGTAGTGAGAGGTGGTTGTTGTTATGTGCTGTCGAGTTGGCATACTTATTCAATTTGTATGCTGAGCAAATAATCTGAGAAGCTTGACTATATGAAGAAGAATGTGACATCACTATGGGAGGAAGACTCATTAACAGCCTGCTATGTGCAGATAACACAACCTTGCTTGCTGAAAGAGAGAGGATTTGAAACACTTACTGATGAAGATCAAAGACAGTGTTTTGTTCTGTCCTATGAGTTGAAACCAACTCTATGGCACCTAATAGCAACAACAGAAACCACCTCTGAAGCTTTTCCCACCTGAAAAGGGAGCGAGAAAGTCATCTTTAATCACACATAGAATTTTTCTACTGTAGATAATTTTCTACCCAAGTGGAAATCTGGTGCCAACTACTAAGATCATTTAATGTTCTCTTCCTTGTTGTCTATTATTATTTTCTCTCTTCACCACTCCAACTACCACCACACACAACCATCCACATACACACACTTCTGTCTTCATTTCTCCCTTGTCTATTATAAAGCAACAAAACAATCAATGTTAAAGCCAGGTGTAGTAAAATAAAGGTCCCTAGGTGAAGCAACAGTTTGAATGCTATTACTAACTGAAAGATGCATTGCATTGGCCAAATGTGCTGCAAAAGACCTCTTTAAAGTGTTAAAAAGCAAAGAGATCACCTTGAAGACTAAGGTACACCTGACCCAAGCCATGGTGTTTTCAGATGCCATGCATGCAAGTGAAAACTGGACGATGAACAAGGAAGACTGAAGAAGAATTGATGCCTTTGAATTGTGGTGTTGGTGAAGAATACTAAATATACCATGGACTGCCAAAAGAATGAACAAATCTGTCTTGGAAGAAGTACAACCAGAATGCTCCCTAGAAGCAAGGATGGCGAGACTTTGAACACATATGTGAAGTATTTTTCACATACTTTGGACATGTTATCAGGAGGGATCAGGCCCTGGAGCAGGACATCATGCTTGGTAAAGTATAGGGTCAGCAAAAAAGGGAAGACCTTCAACGAGATGAATGGACACAGTGGCTGCAACAATGAGCTCAAGCATAACAATGATAGTGAGGATGGTGCAGGACTGGGCAGTATTTGGTTCTGTTCTACATAGGGTCGCTGTGAGTCAGAACTGACTCGACAGCACCTAACAAGAACAACAACTAACTGAAAGGTTGATGGTTTGAACCCACCCAGCAGCACCTTGGAAGAAAGGCCTAGTTATCTGCTTCTGTAAAGATGACAATCAAGAAAACCTTATGGAGCAGCTCTATTCTGACACACGTGAGGTTGCCATGAGTCAGAACTGACTCGACAACAATGGGTTTAGTTTTGGTTTGGTTGTATTAAAATGACTGATGTTCTTTAGGACATGGTTGATTTTCTCCTGGTTCTCTGAAGTGCAATAAATTAGACAGATGGGATATAAACTAGGTCCAGAATCTAGAACTGCTCATTAGGTGGGGCAGGTCCTTAGTGGTCCCTTAACAATTTGAGGTCCTTGGAGAAAGTCCAGATTGGTAGACAAAAGACAAGAGATAAAAGGTCTAATACTTCCTCTTGCAATGTGGGAGTCTCCATAGACTCACTCCTAGAACATTCTGACAGGTGGGCAGAGGCTGATGACAGGGAATCCAGTAGCTAGTCACACATGGGTGGATTCATCTGGTGTTCTCATTTAATACGTACATGGGTATCTAAACAGCCAGTGGAGGAGTCTCAATAAAATCTGACAGCAAGAAGCGGGGAATGCCAAAGGGCAGAACTATTGCCCCCAAAGGCAGAGTGAATGAGGCTAAAAATAAACAAATAAATAAGTAGGCGTGCAGCAGGCTACTAAAACTAGCACTCAGAAAATGGGGGAAAAAAGCCAAAGGGAAGAGCAACTTGATCTTCTAGAAAAGTTGTTAGCAAATTATGGCCCATGGGCGAGTCAAGCCAACCACCTATTTTTGTAAATAAAATGTTATCATATACACTGCTGAAAGAGATTAAAGAAGACTTAAATAAATAGAAAGATGATCCATGTTCTTGGGTTAGAAAACTTAATACTGTTAAAATGTCGGTACTACCCTAAGTGATCTATAGATTCAATGCAATCCAGATCAACACTCCAACAGCCTTCTTTACAGAAATGGAAAAACCAGTCCTCAACTTTATATGAAATGGCAAAAGGCCCCAAAGAGCTAAAGCAATGTTGAAAGAGAAGAATAAAATATTATTTAAAGAATAAAATATGAGGACTCACACTTCCTGGTTTTAAAACATACTATACAATTACTATATGACACCTAACAACAACAACAATCCAATTACAGTAATCAAAACAGCTTGGTACTGGTGAACAATAGACACATATTGCTATTGTTGTTAGGTGACTTTCAGTTGGTTCTGACTCATAGTGATCCTTTGTACAACAGAATGAAACACTGCCCTGTCCTGCATCATCCTAATAATCCTTGCTATGCTTGAGTCCATTGGTGCAGCCACTGAGTGTCTTCCCTTTTTTCGTTGACCCTCTACGTTACCAAGCATGATGTTCCTCTCCAGGGACTGGTCCCTCCTGATAACATGTCCAAAGTATGTGAGACGAAGTCTCATCATCCTTGTTTCGAAGGAGCATTCTGGCTGTCGTTCTTCCAAGACCGATTTGTCCATTCTGGCAGTCCATGGTATATTCAATAATCTTTGCCAACACCATAATTCAAAGGCATCAATTCTTCTTTGGTCATCCTTATTCATTGTCCAGCTTTTGCATGCATATGAGGTTATTGAAAATACCATAGCTTAGGTCAGGATTACCTTAGTCCTTAAAGTGACATCTTTGCTTTGTAACACTTTAAAGAGATTTTCTGCAGCAGATTGGCCCAATGCGATGAGTCATTTGATTTTTTTATTTTTTTATTTTTTATTTTTGTACTTTAGATGAAGGTTTACAGAACAAATAGTTTCTCATTAAACAGTCAGTACACATATTGTTTTATGACAT
>NW_004444018.1:5517996-5519429 GCF_000243295.1 Trichechus manatus latirostris
TTTTTTTTTTTTTTTTTTTGTAAATTAGAATTATATTCTACATCCTTTTCCAGTTCTGTCCATGACCCTTTATTGTGATCCTGGTCAGAGCAGTCAGTGGTAGTAGCCAGGCACCATCTAGCTGTACTGGACTCAGTCTGGTGGAGGCTGTGGTAGCTGTGGTTCATTAGACCTTTGGACTAATCTTTTGCTTGTATCTTGTTCTCTTCATTCTCCCTTGCTCCCTTCGGGGAGTATCTTAGATGGCTGCTCACAGGTTTTTAAGACCCCAGACACTACTTACCAAGGTAGAAAGTAGTACATTGTCATTATAAACTGTGTTATTCCAATTGAGCTAGATGTTCCCTGAGACCATGGTCCCCACAGCCCTCTGTCCAGTATTTCAGTCCCTCAGGGAGTTTGAAAGTGTTTGTGGAGCTTCCTTGACCTTTCCTTGTACAAGTTGTACTGGCTTCCCCAGTAGTGTGTACCACTTATCTATTTAGTTCCCCCTCCATCCCTCCCATCCCCATAATCAACAAAGATTGTTTCTTTTTGTGTGTAAACTTTTACATGAGTTATACAGTAGAGGTCTCATACAATATTTGTCCTTTTGTGATTGACTTATTTCACTCAGCATAATATCCTCCAGTTTCATCCATGTTATGAGATGCTTCACAGATTCATTATTGTTCTTTATCTTTGTATAATACTCCACTGTGTGTATGTACCATAGTTTGTTTATACATTTATCTGTTGATGGGCATCTAGGTTGTTTCCATCTTTTTGCTTCTGTGAACAGTGCTTCAATGAATATGGGTGTGCATATGTCTATTAGTGTGATGGCTCTTATTTCCCTAGGATATATTCCTAGGAGTGGGATTGCATTTTGTAATGCTTTTTTTTTTGTGGTGCTGACATTTTCTTTGTTCCTCTTACTCTCCTGTGCTGAGTTCCTTTTGTTTGTGGATTTTTTTTCATTTCATTTATTTTTGTAGGTTTTGTTTTTACTGAGACTTTATGTTTTTCTTCTTTATTTTGATGAGTAGATTTGTTAACTTTCTTTGGTGTTATCTTGAAATTTGCAGTTATCTTCCTAGATTTGTATCAGGCTATTATTACTTGGTATCACTTGACTTCTTCTCCATTAGAAGGTTCTATACCTACACTGTTTATTCCCTCTTTTATTGTTCTGATGCTGTTATCATTTACAGATTAACTTCTCTGGTTCCCTTTTGCAATTCTTTTGGTTTTGCATAGTCCTTAAGAGTTCATTTCCTAGGTTGGTATCTGGCTAGTACAAGCCTGTGTCCTAATATTCAGCCTGTGGTCTGATGGTGTTTGTTCTCAGATCAAAAGACTTCCTTTAATAAGTCTTGTAAGTTTGGTTTGTTTTTTACATAGTCCCTTAATTTCTGTTTATCTGCAAATGACCTAATTCCACCATCATATTT
>NW_004444018.1:5519529-5534684 GCF_000243295.1 Trichechus manatus latirostris
CTTCTTGCCTGCATGGTTTCTGCCAAATAAGCTGGGCTTAGTCTTATTGTTTCTCCTCTGTATGTGACCTTTTGTTTTTCTTGAGCTGCTCTCAGGATTCTTTGTTTGTCTTTGGTTTTAGCGAGTGTGATTACGATATGCCTTGGTGAATTTCTTTTGGGGTCTATCCTATATGGGGTTCATTGAGCTTCTTGGATGTTCAGCATTTCATCTGTCATGATACTGGGGAAGTTTTCTGTCAACAATTCTTCGATGATCCTCTCTGTGTTTTCTGTTTTCTCCCCCTGTTCTGGAACTCTGATCACTCACAGATTTTTGCTTTTGATTGTATCCCACATAACTCTCAGGGTTTCTTCTTTTTTCTTCGTTCTTTTTTCTGATTTTTCTTCAAACAGCATTGTATCCAAGTGTTTGTCTTCAATTTCTCTGATCCTGTCTTCCATCATTTCAAACCTGCCCCTCAGCCCTTCTATGACACTGTCCATTTCTGAAATCTCGTTGTTTATCTTTTGTTTTTCTAATTGTTGTTTTTGTATGATTTCTAGTTGTGAATTTATTTTAGCATTTTGTTCCTGTATTATTTTCTTGAATCCTTCCATTTTTTGGTCTTTATTTTCCATAAATTAGTCTGCCTTTTCCATGAATTTGTCTATTTTTTCCTCATTTTTTTCTGCTTTTTGCTTCAACTCTTGAATAATTCTGAATATTAGAGATTTGAATTCCCTATCAGTTAGGTCTAGTGCCTTTTCTTCTACTGGAATGTCATCTGGTGTTTTATTTTGGACGCCTACTGGACCATCCTCTCTTGTTTTTGTAAATGATTTGATATTGTCTGATGTCTTTGGGACATTCAGTAGTTATTTTCCTCATTTATTGATTGTAGATTTGTTTGTTTTGTCCTGCTTTTTCGTTTTATTTGGTTATGTCAGAGCAGCGGGCTGTATGTTCTTTGTTGCTTGCTCGTCTGTGGGCACGATACTTTTCACCTCCTTCTCCGATGGGCAGGGTCAGTCACTCAGGTATGGTACAGCAGGGCAGGTCCAGTTGAAGGGGAGTTGCTGGGATAGTTTTTTTGTGGCAGGTACCACAGCTGACAGTGCAGACTGCAAATCAGTACAGGGCAGGCTCCAGTAGGCCATGTCTGTGTTGCTTGGGAGTGTGATATTCAGCACATGGTGCATGTAGGCAGGAAAGAGGGGATAGATTGTGATGTGTGGAGCTAAGATGGGTATGGGAAAGTTGAGAGGGAGGAGAGAGGAACAGGAGCCAAAGACATACACACAAACAAAAAAGAGTGCTAAGCAAGCTTGTTATTGGAGTGTAGAGCTGAGAGACTGAGAAATGGGGAAAAACCTACCTGGCTAGAAGGGCCTCCCAAGCTGATAAAAGAAAAAGAAAACAAACAAACAAATCAAAACTGAACAAACCAGAGCAAAGAAACAAACAAAAAAGCCCCAGGATTCCCACCAGCATGGCGGCGCGGGCCAGGAAGCAGTTTCACAGTCGAGCAGTGTTTCATGGCATTTCAGGAAGACGCAAAGATGGCACACGGGGCCAGGTATTTGAGGGAAAGGAGGAGGAGGTGGTGAGAGGTAAGGAAGAAATCTAAAGAAGCAGGAAAAAGCAACACCAGCAGCCAACAAATGGCACTCAGGGAGCTGGCCAGTGCAGGCAGGTGGAATCCAAGAGGCACAGGGGGGAAGCTTGTGATTCCAGGCCAATAGACTGTGGCTGCAGGAAGTAGAGGAGGCTAAAGAAGGGTGAGGGGTGGGAAAGCCTATATCGTGGGTTACTGGTTGTTTTGTCTCCTGCTGGAAGCTCCATGAAGTTGCTTTCTCATACCTCCTGTTCGCTGATCTCTGACAGGAGTCCAAGATGGCAGATCCGTGCTGTGGTAGCTGATAGGGGACCTCTGCATGTATCTCTCTTGGCGCTCTGTTCTTGGTCAGTTTCTTATTCCATTCAGTGCTTGGCTGAGTTCTGTATCTCTTCATTTGATGGTTAGGGTTTCAGGATTGACGTGGGACTCTGTTTGACTTAGTTTTTCTGATCTTTGCTGTGGAGGGACAACGTGGTGCTTCTGACTACAGGGCCATGTTGCCCAGAAGTCCCATTAGTGAATATTTTGATCAAAGATTCTATAGAAGAGTCCTGATCAAAAGGGAGAAAATGCAGAACAGAATTTCAAATTCTCATGGACTCCAGAGTTTCTGGAGCCAAGGGGCTGAATGAAATACTGAAAATATTGCCCTGAAATAATCTTTAAATCTTAAAACAAAAATATCCTCTGAAGTCTTATTAAAACCAAACAATAGTTTAGCTTAACCAGTAAAACATGTCTGCCTTGAGCATTATGTTCTTTTAAGAACTATCTATATGGGATCAAAGTGATGACAGCAACTTGAAAAATTAGATAGGAACCTTAGGGGGCAGTAAGTTTATGTCAGTGGGGGAGGAACAACTCAGAAAAAGAGGGTGAGAATGGTTTCACAACTCAAAGAATGCAATCAACATCACTGAATCGTACTTGTAAAGACAATTGAATTGACGTATGTTCTGCTGTGCATATTCTCAACAATAACAAAAAATAAAATTAAAAGAAAAGAAATTGCCACAAACTTTAAAACAGCAGAAAATTATAAATAAATAAAGCTTTATTGGAACACAGTTATACCTATTCCTTTACATATACACATAGTCTATGACTACTTTCTCACTATGATAGCAGAGTGGAGTGGTTGGGACAGAAACCATATGGCCTGCAGAGCCTAAAATAGTTACTATCTGGCCCTTTACAGAAAAGCTTTGCTGACCCCTGCTGTAGAATTGAGTTCCTGAAAATAGAGATTTTTGTCTATCCTGTCTACATCTCTATTCCCAACACCAACAATAGTCCCAGGCACATAGCAGATGCTAAGTAAGTATTTGCTATATGAACAAATGAGTGAATGAGTGAACAAATGAAGAAATGAACCCTTAAAGGTTGGTTATCTCTTATTTCCCCAGCTTCTTTCTCCAAAGAGCAGTATATGCCATAGAGACTAGGATGGGTCCCCTCACAGTTGGGGAGAGAGGAAGGTTTGCAGAGAACAAACCAGGACCTGATCATCATCCTACAGAGCAAAGGGAAGTTTTTCTGTGTCCCTAACTGCCTTACCAGCAGAACCTCCCCCTCTGTGCCTATTTCTAGAAATTAAGCCTAATTTTAAATCTGCAGAATTAGCAAAGCATCTTGATAGTTTTCACTAATGAATTCTAATGGTTAATTAAACTCAGTCTCTTAATGATTTTCTCTCTCCGTCAGGGCCCTCAGCACTGGTTCTGCTCCGAGGGAACAAAATGAAACTGATTGATTGTATTTCTCAAAAAAAAAAAAAGCTTTGAGTTCATTGCAGGTTTCTTTTCTTTTTTGATTCTCCTTGCTTTCACAGATAACTAAGAGCTGATGGAAAATAGATATAATAATGGTAACCAGCCAAATACTTTTAGTTTTCAGATTTCAAACACCTATGCTGACTTTTCAGATCTTGGGCTTGGGTGAAGGTTGGTGTTTAGTGACCTTCCATCCAAAAATTAAAACTTTCAGAGAAATAAAATAAAGGCCTCATTCTTAGGATCTCACTACATGAGGCCTCTAAGAATAATTTGCCAAGGGAACCAAAAGCCTGTCCGAAAACAAACTCATTGCCATTGAGTTGATTCCAACTCATGGTGACCCCATGTGTTATAGAGTAGAACTGCTCCATAGTGTTTTCTTGGCTGTAATCTTTATGGAAGCATATCACCAGCACTTTCTTTCATAGTGTTGCTGGGTGGGTTTGAACCACCAACTTTTCAGTTAGCAGTTGAGTGCAAACCATTTGTGCCACCTAAGGACCTTCATGTTAATATCCCCGGCTTTAATATTGGTTGTTTAGTTGTTTTATAACAGATAAGAGAAAAATTAAGAGAGAAATGTGTGCATGTGCGTGGCTGTATATGGTGGTAGTTGGAGTGGTGATGAGAGGAAGTAATAATAGACCTGTTAAAATGTAATGTAAAGGCAACAAGGTAGAGAACATTTTTTTGATCATAACAGTTGGAACCAGATTTCTACTTGGGTAGAAAATTGCCTTTGTTAGAAAAAAGTCTACTTGGGATTAAAAGCAACCCTCCTCTCTCCCCTGCAAGGTGGGAAAAGCTTCAGAGGTGAGAGGTGAGATGGGTGCTGCTTGTCATAACAGAAGGAGAAAAATTGCAAACTCTAAGGTCAACCTAGTGAAGAGAGGTTTAGGAGCAGAGATATTAGGGTTTGGGATAGAGAAAAAGAGGGTGCCAGCAGGATTGTAGAAAGATTCACCCAAAAGACTTCAGTCAACTCCACTAAGCCCACAGATATTTGATGTGAGGGATTTTTGTTGGTGATTCAGTGGTGACAGTAGAGGGGAGATATGATTACACTGGGGTTTATGTGAGGCATTCCACAAATAATGAGGGGACAAGCTGGAGATGAAGAGGCAGAGGAAGCAGAAGAACTTAAGACATCCAGGAATTCTCAGAAATATTTGAGCAGGCTTTGGACCATCCAGTCTTCCCTAGATCTCAAGGGGAAGGGAGGCTCAAAACTGACATCTCTGTGTTACGTAAGAAAAAATCAAAATAAAATTCTACATATCTTAAAAACAATATACCCTAATTAGGCATCTTAGAATTACTGTGAAATAAGCAAAATTGATTCTTGGAATTTCCAACTTTATAATTCTGTACATTTGGGTCTCTAATGGGATCTTCTTTCTATATATCAACCAGTTTGGTCATAATTTTCTCATTATTCCATCATTTAAAAAATCCACTTCAGGAATAGCTTATGAATGTGTTCTTATAAAAGTATGAAGGCACATAATGTTAAGAGACTCTGCCTCTCAGGAATATGGACCAGAGCCTTGAGTTAAAGACATGGCATGCTTATAGTGGGATTTCATGTGCCAGTCAGCATTCAAGTGTCCCTAAAATCACACCAAGGCAGGAAAATACATATGGATCCCTACCTCACACCATATAGCAAAATAAATTTTAAATGAATCAAAGTATGATATCCTTAACCATGGAAACATTTTATGAACTTTTATATAACAAAATAATAATAACAAAACAAAAATATGACACACTGAAGAAAAAATATTTGCAATATGTATTGATTGTCAAAGAGTTTAACTTTCTTAACATGTAATGATCTAACAAATTGTCCCTTCTTCTGGCAAATGTGAGTCGGAATCAACTCAATAGCAGTGGGTTTGGCTTGATTTTGGTATATATCAGGCACAGTTGCAGGCATTGTTCTGGAGATATAGCAGGAAAATAAGACAGATAAAGCCTCTCTTCTTACTGATCCTTTATTCTAAAGTGTGTGTGTATGACGCATGAGTTGGTGATCAAAAGGAAATCTCCAACATCTTAATGAATGAAAATATGAACTGGAAGTTCTCAGAAAAATAAATATAGAAGACGATAGTTTATGTTTCTGTTTTAAGGGCTTTACACATCTAAATTCAAGTAATTTTATGAGATAAATATTATTATCTTCATCCTCATTTTAAAAACATGGAGATTGAGCCATGGAAAAGCTAAGTAACTTGCCCCAGATAACACAACTAGTAAGTAATAGCTGTAAGGTTTGAGCCCCGGTAGTCTCCCTCCAGAACCTACACTCTTTAATCATTAGGTTAAACCAGCTCTAAGTAGCTGACAATACATGAAAAGATGCTTGATTTCATTTATAATTTTATCTTCAAGTTAAACAAAAATGTCACTGTCACCTATGAAGTTGATTTTTAAAAAATTTAAAAAAATAAGTGTCAATGTTAAGCAGGATGTAGGAGCAAAGGATCATTCATTTACTATTGGTGAGAATATGAATTGGTGCAACACTTTTTTGGAGGGCCATTTGTTCATATGTATCAAAATATACAATGCATTTACCCTTTAACTTGGTAATTCCACATCCAGGAATATATCCTCCAGGTACTTTCATTCACTTGTACAGAGATATATGTATAAGGATGAGCAATTCAGTACTGTTTTGTAATAGACAAACACTGCAGACAACTTTTATTAAAAAGGGAATACTATGGAGATATTAAAAATAACCCAGATTTATATCTGCTGATATGGAAAGATCTTCTCATTATACTACTAAGTAAAAACAACAACAACAACAAAGCAAGAAGCAGAACAGTGATAAAACTTGTCCCCATTTGTGTAAAGTAAAAGGACACACACACAAACACAGGCACACATACTTGTAAGAATACACAAAGAACTCTTGATAGCAGTCCTTTTGAATTGGGAGTCTGAGGTGGAAAGAAGGCTCTCTTCATTGTTTTAACTTCATCCTTTTTTTAAAAAAATAAATCACATACACGTATTAGTCTTTCAACTTAAAATACAGTTTAATTAAAAAGAAGTCCTCTGAACTTCCTCTATTCCAGGTGCTGTGCTGAGCTGGGGACATAGGGTTAAATAAGACAAGCCTGCTGGGTCTGCCTTCTCAGTCTAGTTTCCTTCTGAGGCCCTCCCCAGTTGTAGGAGATTGTAATGGGAATGGCTTACCCACCCCTGAGTAGTGCAAACAGTTAACATGCTTGGCTGTTACCCAAAAAGTTATGGTTTGAGTCTACCCAGAGGAGCCTTAGAAGAAAGGCCTAGTGATCCACTTCCCCAGAATTAGCCACTGAAATCCTGTGGAGCACAGTTCTACCCTGACACACATGGGGTCACCACGAGTCAGGGTCGACTTGATGGCAACTGGTTTCAAGACACAGACCTGAAGATGATAATCCCACCACTGAACAGCTCAGCAACACCAGCATGCATGCAAGAGATGCCTTGCCCTCTGGAGAAGAGAGCTTCCCCTTTTTCTGGATAAGGGACAATAAAAAGGAGGTGGCACAGTATAGAGTTAAAAGGCACATGGACCCTGGGCCAGACTGCCTGAGTTTTGATCCTTCCCCGGTGCTACCTTGGGCAGGTTACTTAGCCTCTCTGTACCTCAGTTTTCTTAACTAGTTAAGTGGGGGAAGTGAAAGGTAGTGGTGGATCGGTGGTAGACTTCTCACCTTCTGTTATGAATTGAATTGTGTCCCTCAAAAGTGTGTGTTTACTTGGCTAGGCCATGATTCCTATTATTGTGTGGTGGTTCTCCATTTTGTGATCTGACGTAATTTTCTTATGTGTTGTAAATCCTAATTTCTATGACGTTAGTGAGGCAGAATTAGAGGCAGTGATGTTAATGAGGCAAGACTCAATCTACAGGATTAGGTTACACCTTGAGTTAATCTCCTTTGAATTATAAAAGAGAGAACTGAGCAGAGAGGAGAGGGACTTCATTACCGCTAAGCAAGAAGAGCCAGGAGGAGAGCGTGCCCTTTGGACCCGAGGTCCCTACACTGAGAAGCTCCTAGACCGGGGGAAGATTGATGATAAGGACCTTCTCCCAGAGCCAACAGAGAGTAAAAGCCTTCCCCTGGAGCTGGCACCCTAATTTGCACTTCTAGCCTCCTAAACCTTGAGAGTATAAATTTCTGTTTGTTAAAGCCAAAAAGAAAAAAAAAAGTCCTCTGGGTAGCTATGTTATTTATAAGTCAATATTGAACAGCAAGAATAACCTTTAAGTTCCCATGAGGGCAATGCTGGGAAGCAGACTCTTAGGGAGTAGGATTTGTCCTACAACTATAGAGGCAAGGGCCTGGTCCTTCCTGGGTCTTGAGGGAAACTTTGCTGGAAGACATCTAAGCAATTTCATAAATGGAAACACTCCCCAATGTGATAACCAACCTAATACTCTTCTACCGTTACCCAGACAGTCTGGTTCTTTAGGAACTAGGGTTCAGCAAACTTTTTCTGTAGAGGACCAGAAAGTAAGTGTTTTAGGCTTTAGGGGCCACCTATGAGTCCCCGGGTGATGTGTGGCTAGTAGTGAATGATTGACGGTTCGATTCCACCCAGAGGCACCTCCGAAGAAAGGCCTGGTGATCTGAACTTCTGAACAAATAGCCATTGAAAATGCTATGGAACACAGTTCTACTCTGACACACATGAGGTCACCATGAGTTGGAATTGTCTCGACGACAATTGGTTTGAATTTTTTTTAGGGACCACATACAATCTTTGTCCCATATTCTTTGTTGTTGGTTTATTTTTTAAAACTTCCCTTTAAATACGTAGAATCATTCTTAGCTCACCGGACGTACAAAAGCAGGCCACAGGCTGGATTTGGCCTGTTGGCCATAGTTTGTTTGCTACATCTCCGTATACACTGCCATTGCACTGCTAGGACTGGCACGCTAATGTTTTTCATGTGTCTCAATAGACAGGTGCCCCAGGGCATATACCTCTCTTGGCTCCACCCATGCTACAACACTCCTATAAGAAATGGAGTCTTAATTTTAGGTCTTCGTCCTCAATGTTTTCTTTGAGGTGCTTTCCTGTTCTCTCCCTGCCACCTGCTCCCCTGGCCACCCCACACATGTTGATCTCTCTTCTGGGTCAAATCTCACTTCTCTGTCCCTAGTATAAGGCATAGAGAAGAAGAGAGAAACAGTTGGCTTTATCCCTTACTCTTCAAGAGTAGATGAGGGTTCTTTCCTCCCTCTCTTCCTTTCCTTATCTCTGCTCCAGCACCATGTCCGTGCTGCCTGCTTGTAAGATCAACAAAAATCTCCCAAAGCTGGCCCAGATCTGAGCAACCCTTCCCTATGTGCATCTGGCTACTAATCAGCTGTTTTTTATGTATGTTCTAGACTTTCTATTCCTGGAGCAGCACTGACTACTTGTCCCATTTGCTCTGGACAGTGCCTAGGAGAGCAATGTGTGTACGTGGACTTTATAATGGAAGAACCATCTGATAATGATAAACAGGCATCTGGGGGAAACATCATGAAATAAAAAAATCTGGCTGCAGCATCAGATTAAGGGAGAAAGGATTTTAATGTTAGGCTTTGGAACAATGATATGGGAGACTCCCAAGACTGATAAATGAGTGCATTGCCTTTATGGTGAAGGATGACAGAAAATTGGGAGGGAGATTAATTTATATCACCTGGGCTGCATGTTTGCTTAAGAGTGAAGCAGCCTTCTAGGTCTCTGAGGATAGAGCAGGTCCACAGCGGGATGGGGTGAGGATGGGGAGGAAGGGTAGTGGAAGTGAAATGCAGTGACTGGAGGAGACTGTGGAATCCACAAGCCCAGATGTGGCTGCTGGGTGTCCAGGGCCAACTTCCTGCCTTCCTCACCACAGCCCCAGGAATTGCCATAAGACCTTGAGAAGCTGTGTGGCTTCATTGTGTATAACAATCACTAGTCACTGTAGATCTTGATTCCAGATGAGTTGCATTACACATTTAGACAAGTTACATGTCCACTTCTTCAGCCATGAGGAAAAAGCCAATTCCCTGCCAGTGACAGGGCTCCTTGCAGTTTGGAGCATGCCTAAACCTGAACGTCTATAGTCAAAAGTTGTTTCCAAGTTAAAGCCAGTCAGCTCTGGAATGTTCTAGAAGAAAAAAAAATGTAAAATGAGAAATTAGACAGTAATGATATTTGATGGCCTTTTCAGCTCAAACATTCGGCAAGTCTATAATCTTAGGTTGAAACTTTCCAATGGCCACACATTTCTTGGTGAATTCCCTCCTTCCTGCCCTTGCTTGTGCTGTTACTTTCACTTAGAATGCTCTTCTCACCCATTTTATAAAAATCCCACCCATCGCAAGGTTCAGGTCTTCTGCAGTCCACATCAGCATCTCTCCCCGTCTGCACTGTTACAGACTTAACCCACTTTATTGATATCTAAAGATTACCTGTTGTTATGAATTGAATTGTGTCCCCCAAAAAGATGTTGAAATCCTACCTGTGAATTTGTCCTTGTTTGGGGAAATAGGATTTTCTTTGCAGATGTTATCAGGTAGTTGAACGAGGTCATACCAGAGGAGGGTGAGTCCTAATCCTATATGACTGTTGTCTTACAAAAGTGGAGGACAGACGTGAAGATAGAGCACACGGAGGGAAGATGACATGTGACGATATATCTCCAAGCCAATGAATGCCAAGAGATACCTGGAGCTACAGAAGCTGAAAGAGACAAAGAAGGATCTTTCCCTAGGGTCAGCAGAGAGCATGGCCCTGCCACCACCCTAAATTTGGACTCCTAGTCTCCAGAACTGTGAGAAAATACATTTCTTATAAAGCACCTAATTTGTGGTATTTTGTTATGGCAGCATTCAGAAACAAACACACCTGTGCTTTTACGCCTTCTGTCTTCTGTCAGGTTGGAAGCTCCTTGGGTAGGAAGCAGGCCAGGGAATTTTTCATGTTTCCCACTGTGCTTGGACACAGCAGATACTCCACAAGCACTTTTTTATTCATTGACTCAAAACTGAAAAAGTGTTGGTCTCAAGATTCAGCAAGGTCTCCCTCACCCTAATATTCTAGAATAAGGAATGGAGGAGAGCAAGGAAAACTCAGTTCAGGCACTTGAGGTGGGTATAGAGCAGAGCCTTTGAAGACAGATAAGATGGAGTTAGAAATCTTGACTCTGCCATCTGTTAACTACGTTGTGCTGGGCTGGTCAGTTAACATCTCTGAGTCCCATTTCCCTCTTCTGTAAGTAGGGGTTAATGTTGTCTACCTAACTGGGTGTGGAAAATATTAAATATTCTGCTGGTTAAGACATTTGGAATCAAGTTTATGTCTTGTAGACAAAAACATCTCAAAGGACACAGAATTCTTGAGTGATTGCAGTTCACCACTTGATGTGACACATGACACATAATAGTACATAATTGTGTGATTACATGTACTTTGTGATGTGTGATATATGGTAATATTGTGATATGATTGTGTGATTATGCATACTGTGTGACATGTGATAGATGATAGGATTTGATAAGATTACATGACACTGTTTACTGTATGTCATGTAATATATGGTAGGCTATGACATAATTGTGTGATAGCATGTACTATGTGACATATCATATACGATATAGGATATGATAGTTGTGTCCTGGGAACATTATCTGGCAGCACAGGGTAGGATGGGATGGAGAACAGAAAGCAGGAGACAGAGTGGCCTGGTAGATGCTATTTGGCTGGTCTAGGCAACCGAGTGATAATTAGGGTACTGGCAGCAGGGGTTGAAAGGGGAGTAGATGTGAGATATAGTGCAGAAGCACGTGCCACCTGAATGTCCCGCAGGCAGCTTGAACTCAACATGTCTCAAACTAAAGTTATCAGCTTTCTCCCAAAACCTGCCCTTCCTTCTGCTTTCATCTCTTAGGATGGCACAATCCAGTTGCCCCAGCAGGAACCTCTGAGTCACCCTGGCTTCTCCTACTCCCTCACCCACACCATCTAATCGGCCACTGAGAGCTGTGTCAATGCTACCAAGAGGCTTCCCTAGGGTCACCTCCATGTTATACCCCAGGAGTTGATGATACTGCCAAGGGGAGAGGAAGGCAAGGACACACCCTTGGTGACATTTTGGGAACAAGAGGAAAATATCAGAGAGGTAGAAAGAAAAAACAGAAACCAGGAAATGACAACATTTAAAGGAGGCTGCTCAGCAATCTCTAATCTTATAAAGGTGTCAGGGGGGTTGAGAGCTGGGCATGAGGGATGTTCATAGTTGAAGCTGCTGCTTACTTCTCAACCCACGAAAAGTTGGGGGAAAGCTGTGGTTTCATTACACTGAGGCACAGGATGCAAAGTAATAAATTCACACAAATCATCTTTTTAGGCATTTACAAAAAGAAAATAAGAGGCAATTTGTTGAATTCAAACTACAGAAGGGAGAAGGTAGACTATAATATGATAGTGCACGCAGTAGGTATGCATTTCATCAGTGCAAACATGGGTGTGGGAAATAAATGTAATTTTCTTTTTTTCCTACAACTGAACTTAGCTTCTATCTTCAATTTCATGTTCACTTAAAAGCTTGATCTAAAATATTCCAGAGAAATTTGGTCACTTAAGTGTTACTCTCAGGCTTGTTAGGGTTAAGCTCAGGCAATAGAGGATTTTTTGTCCCTTTCTCCCAAGGCTGAACCCAGTCTCTGTTGGCTTCTTTGGCATCATGGAATAGGAATGGGTAGACGGGAGGAGAAATGCCTGATCTGTGATAAATTACAGATCATGTGCATCAGGGTTGTATCTTTTCACCGTATTTATTCAATCCATACACTGAGCAAATAATCCAAGAAGCTGGACTATATGAAGAAGAACTCGGCATCAGGATTGGAAGAAGATTAATTAACAACGTGTAACATGCAGATGATACAACCTTGCTTGCTGAAAGTGAAGAGGACTTGAAGCACTTACTGATGAAGATCTATGACCACAGCCTTCAGTACAGATTGCACCTCAACATAAAACAAAAAACCTCATGACTGGACCAATAAGCAATATCATGATAAACAGAGAAATGACTGAAGTTGTCAAGGATTTCATTTTACTTGGATCCACAATCAACGCCCATGGAAGCAACAGTCAAGAAATCAAACGATGCAGTGCATTGGGCAAATTTGCTGCAAAAGTTCTCTTTAAAGTGTTAAAAATCAAAAATGTCACTTTAAGGACTAAGGTGTGACTGACCCAAGCCATGGTGTTTTCAATCACCTTATATGCATGTGAAAGCTGGACAATGAATAAGGAAGACCCCGAAAAAGAATGGACAGCTTTGAATTATGGTGCTGGTGAAGAGTATTGAATATACTATAGACTATCAGAAGAACAAACAAATCTATCTTAGAAGTAGTACAGCCACAACTCTCCTTGGAACTGAGGATGGCAAGGCTTCATCTTACATACTTTGGACATATTATCAGAAGGAACTAGTCCCTTTACTTGGTAAAGTAGAGGGTTAGCAAAAAAAGAGAAATACCCTCAACCGGATGGACTGACACAGTGGCTGCAACAATGGGCTCAAGCATAACAATGATTGTGAGGATGGCACAGGAGCGGGCAGTGTTTTGTTCTGTTGTACGAAGGGTCGCCATGAGTCATAACAGACTCGATGGCACGCAGCAACAACAACAACCCTCTGCTGGCATCTGCTGAGAGGTAGCACCCAATATCTCCTGAACTAGCCACCCCTCCAGACTCTCAGAATCCTGAGGGTCCGCTGCCAAAGGGTCCTTGTTAGTTTCTGTTGCAGGGCTCCTTGTAGATACCAAAAATCCCCTTCAGGTCAGTCAGCTTTTGATGGACACTCTGGTTGTTTCCAATATTGAGTTATTTCAAACGGTACTGCTATGAACACCTTTGTACATGTATACGGTGAACATATGTTTGTATTTCTGTTGGGCATATACATCAAAGTGGAACTATTTGATTGTAGGGTCTGCATATATTCAGGTTTAGTAGACTCTGCCAAACAGTTTTCCAAAGTGGTTTACCACTATACCTCCACCAGCAGTGCATGTGACAGATGATTCCTACAACATTTGCTATTGCTTGTCTTTCTGTTTAACTATTCTAGTGAGTGTGTTGAGGTAATGCATTGTGGTTTCATTTTTGCATTTCCCTGATGATTAACAAAGTTGAGCACCTTACCATATGTTTATTGGCAATTTGGATAGCTTCTTCTGGAAGTATCTGTTCAATCTTTTGCCCTTCTGTCTATTGTTTTTTCATTCGTAGGAGGTTTTATTATGCATATGAATCTCTTGCTGTATATGCATACTGTAGGTATATAACTTCACGCCATGGCTTGCCTTTTCCCTCCCTGTTATTAATGTGGTCTGATATATACATTTTTTTACTTTATGAGTAGTACTTTTTAAAAAAGGTTTATTTCAGAAGTCTTTGCTTATACCTATGAAGATATTCTAAAAACTTTATTGTTATACCTTTCATATTTTCATCTGAAACCTATCTGAAATTGATTTTTGTTTATGGAGTAAAATAAGAGGCAAAATTTACTTTTTGCCATGTGGATATTCAGTTGCTCCAACACCATTTATTAAGAAGACTATGCTTTCCTTGATGTATTGCAAAGTCACTGTCACAGGAGCTTGTATATGTGTGGATCTGTTTATGGACTCTTTCTTCTCTTATACTGGTGTATGTGTATTCTTGTACCAATATCACACTATATTAATTACTATAACTTTGTAGTGGTTCTTGGTAACTGGTAGTATAAGTCTTCCAGCTTTGTTGTTGTTCTTCTTTAAGACTGATTTGACTATTTTTGCTACTTTTCATGTCAATATTTATTTCAGAATCAGCTCAGTAATTTTTACTAAAAAACCTGCTGGAGTTTTTATTAGGATTGTATTGAATCTGTGGATGAATTTGGGAAAAATTGACATGTTTACAATATTGAGCCCTCAACTCATGAATATGGCATATTGTTCTTTTTATTTAGGTCTTCTTCAAGTTCCCTCAATGATGTTCTGTGTCTTACAGTGTAGAAGTCTTCACAAATTGTATTAGATGTGTTCCTAAGCATTTGGATGCTTTCATAATTTTTTATTTAATAATTCTCTATTTCATAACTTTTTATTTGTCCTTTATCTTGCTAAATTCAAGTATTCATTCTAATTGTAGAGTCTATCATTTTAATTTTTTGTTTCTGGTATATGGAAATAAAATTGATTTTTTATATTGACCATATCTCCAGTTAACTTACTAATTTCAATGTTAGTTCTAATGTTCTAATAGTTTGTAGATTCTTTTGAATTTTCTGTGTACACAATCATGATAGCTTTAAATAATGACAGTGTTTTCTTTTTCTGTTTCCAATTCTTATGCTTTTTGTTTATTTTTCTTTCCTTATATTTCAGTATAAGATGAATAGAAGCAGTGATGGTGGGCTTCTCTGTCTCATTCCTAATCTCAGGGAGAGCATTTTTAATATTTCACCATTAAGTATGATGTTTACTGTAAGATTTTGTAAAAAGTATTTTTCAAATTAAAGAAACATTTTTCTGTTTCTAGTTCACTAGGAGGATTATTTTCTTTTCATTATGGGCATTGAATTTTCTTCAGTGCTTTGTCTTTTAAAATAAAGATAATATAATTTTCTCCTTTTTTTATTGTACTTCAGGTGAAGGTTTACAGAACAAATAGTTTCTCATTAAACAGTTGTACACATATTGTTTTATGACATTGGTTAACAACCC
>NW_004444018.1:5534784-5547358 GCF_000243295.1 Trichechus manatus latirostris
TTTTTTTTGTGGTGCTGACATTTTCTTTGTTCTTCTTACTCTCCTGTGCTGAGTTACTTTTGTTTGTGGACTTTTTTTTCATTTCTTTTGTTTTTGTGGTTTTGTTTTTGCTGAGACTTTATGTTTTTCCTCTTTATTTTTATGAGTATGTTTGTTAACTTTCTTTGCAGTTACCATGAATTTCACCCTTATCTTTCTACGTTTCAGGCAGTCTATTATTACTTGGTATCACCTTGCCTTCCTCTCCATTAGAAGGTTCTATACCTACACTGTTTATTCCCTCTTTTATTGTTCTGATGTTGCTGTCATTTACAGATTAACTGCTCTGATTCCCTCTTTATTTCTTTTGGTTTTGGATAGCCCTTGAGGGTTCATTTCCTAGATTGGTATCTGGCTGGTACAATCCTGCATCTTACATTCAGCCGGTGAGTTGAAGTTGTTTGTTCTCAGATCGAAGAACTCCCTGTAATAATTCTTGTAAATTTGGTTTGGTTTTTACATATTCCCTTAATTTCTGTTTATCTGGATATGTCCTAATTTCACCATCATGTCTGGATATATTATCCTTGGCTGGCAATTTTTTTCTTTCAAGGTTTTATATATGTCATCCCATTACCTTCTTGCCTGCATGGGTTCTGCCAAATAAGCTGAGCTTAGTCTTATTGTTTCTCCTCTGTATGTGACTTCTTGTTTTTCTTGATGTGCTCTCAGGATTCTTTGTTTGTCTTTGGTTTTGGCGAATGTGATTATGATATGCCATGGTGATTTTCTTTTGGGGTCTATGCTGTATGGGGTTTGTTGAGCTTCTTGAATGGCCTGCTTTTCTTCTTTCATGATATGGGGGAAGTTTTCTGTCAGCAGTTCTACAATGATCCTCTCTGTGTTTTCTGTTTTCTCCCGCTGTTCTGGAACTCCAATCACTTGCAAATTTTTGCTTTTGATTGTATCCCACATAACTCTCAGGGTCTCTTCATTTTTCTTTGTTCTTTTTTCTGAGTTTTCCTCAAACAGAGCTGTACCCTAGTGTTTGTCTTCCATTGTGCTGATCCTGTCTTCCACCTTTTCAAACCTGCTCCTCAGTCCTTCTTCGACACCGTCCATTTCTGAAATCTTGTTATTTATCTCCCAGATTTCTAATTGTTGTTTTTGTATAATTTCTAGTTGTGAATTTATTTTTGCATTTTGTTCCTGCATTATTTTCCTGAATTCTTTCATTTTTTTGTCTGTATTTTCCATGAATTTGCCTTTTCCATTACTTTGTCTATTTTTTCCTCATTTTTGTCTGCTTTTTGCTTCAACTCTTGGATAAATCTGAGTACTAGAGATTTGAATTCCCCATCAGGTAGTTGTAGTGCCTTTTCTTCCACTGGAAAGTTATCTGGTATTTTATTTTGCACACCTACTGGAACCATCCTGTCCTGTTTTTGTAAAAGTTTTGATATTGTCTGCTGTCTTCGGGGCATTTGGTAGTTATTTTTCTCATTTGTTGATTGTAGATTTGTTTGTTTCATCCTTTTTTTTAATTTGGCTATGTCTGAGCAGGCAGGCTGTGTGTTCTTTGTTGTTTGCTCATCTGCGGGCATGATACTTTTCACCTCCTTCTCCAATTGGCAGGGTCAGTCACTCAGATATGGTACAGCAGGGCAGGTCTAGCTGAAGAGGAGTTGCTGGGATGGGTTTTTTGTGGCACTTACTACAGCCACCAGGGTAGGTTGGCAGTCAATGCAGGGAAGGTTCCAGTAGGCCATGCCTGTGCTTCTTGGTGGTGTGATGTTAAGTGCACGGTGCAGGTAGGCAGGATGGAGGGGGAGATTGTTACGTGTGGGGCTAAGATGGATATGGGAGAGAGGAGAGAGGAACAGGAGCCAAAAACTTAGAAACAAACAAAAAAGAATGCTAGGGGAGCTTGCTGTTGGAGAAGAGATGAGAGACTATGAAATGGAGAAAAACAAAAAGGGGAAGAAGAAGAAAAAAAAGAAAAGACTGAATAAATAACAATTAGAAAGAAAAAAGAGCAGCAAAGCTCCTAGGGATCCCACCGGTGTGGCTATGAGGTCTGGGGAAGTTGTTCCCAGGTGTTGCAGTACAGCCTGGCTAGAAGGTGTAGAGGTACTCAGTGCCAGGTATTCAGGGAACAGGAAGAGAAGGAAGGTATAGAGAGACGAGAAACTGAGTAATGAAGAAAGACAAAGAGGGAAAAAAAAAAACCAAAAGAAATTAAAAAAAAAGAACTAGAAAAGCCCCTCAAAAAAATAAAAAAAAAAAAAACACGATAAAAAGAAATGCCCTCAGGGATCCCTCTGCAAATCTATGCAAACTGAGGGGGTAGGTCCCAAGTCGTGTAGCACAGCCTGGCCAGAACGGGCTCCCAACTCGAGAAAAGGAAAAGAAAACAAACAAGCAATTCAAAACAAACAAACAAATGTCCCAGGATCCCACCAGCATGGCAGCCCAGACCACGAAGCAGTTCCACACTCAAACAGCGCTCGGCAGCCCCTCAGGAAGAAGCAAAGATGGCGCACGCAGCCAGGAATTTGAGTGAAAGAAGGGGGAGGTGGTAAGAGGAAAGGAAGAAATCAAAAGAAGCGGAAAAAAGCAACAGCCGCAGCCAACAAATGGCACTTAGGGAGTCGGCCAGCGCAAGCAGGTGGAATCCAAGCAGCCAGTGTTTCCTGGCCAAGAGACTGTGGCCGCTGGAAGCAGAGGAGGCCGAGTGGTGTTGAAGAAGGGTAGGGGGTGGGAAAGCATATATTGCAATTTACTGGTTGTTTTGTCTCCTGCTGGAAGCTCCATGAAACTGCTTTCTCATACCCCCTATTTGCTGGTCTCTGATAGGAGTCCAAGATGGCGGATCTGCGCTGTGTTAGCTAATAGGGGAAGTCTGCATGAATCTCTCCTTGCTCTCCGTTCTCTGTCAGTTTTCTCACTCCATTTGCTGCTTGGCTGAGTTCTTTATCTCTTCATTCGATGTTTTAGGGTTTCAGGATTGCTGTTTTCTCTGTTTGGCTTAGTTTTTCAGATCTTTGCTGTGGAGGGACCACATGGTGCTTCTGCCTAGAGCGTCACTTTGCCAGACGTCTAATTTTCTCCTTTTTTCCATTAATGTGATGGATTATATTGAATAGTTTTTTTGAATGTTAAACCATCATATTAATTAAGTTGATTTGCCAGTACTTTGTTTAGGATTTTCATATCTTATTCATAAGAAGCATTAGTCAATAAAATTCCTGCTTATATTGTCCATGTCAGGCTTTGGTATCAAAATTATGTTGTCCTCTTAAACATGTTTAGATGTACTCCGTCTTTTTCTTTTCTCTTTAAGAGTTCGTATAAGGTTGGCATTATTTTTTCCTAATATTTTGGAAAATTCACCGATGAAGCCATCTGGGCCTAGAGTTTCCTGTCTTGGAAAGATAGTATTTAATTTCTTCAGTTAAAAAAAAAAAGTTTAGATCTGCTTATTCTTGGGTCTAGTTTGGTAATCTTTGTATTTTGAGTGTACATTGTGTCTAAATCTTCAAATTTATTGTAGTAAAACTGTTCACAGTATCCTCTTATGATCTTTTAAATATTTGTAGAACCTATACTGATGCCCTCATTTCATTCCTGTTAAAGCATTTGCCGTCAAGTTGATTTTGACTCATGGTGACCCCGTGTGTGTCAGAGTAGAACTGTGCTCCATAGGGTTTTCAATGACTGGTTTTTCAGAAGTAGATCTCCAGGCCTTTATTCCAAGGCACCTTTAAGTGAACTCAAACCTTCAAGCAGCCGAGCTTGTTAACTGTTCACACCATCCAGGGACTCTCACTTCCTTCCTGTTGGTGACAGTTTTCTTTTCTTTTCTTTCAATCGTTATTGGTAGGGGTTTATCAATTTTATTAATCCTTTCAAGGTACCAACTTTTGACTCTGTTTTTTTCCTAGCTTCTTGAAATGGAAGTTTTCATGTAATTTTAAACCTTTCTGTGTTTGTTCTTTTCTATTCAATTTTGGTAAATATTCCATGTACACTTGAAAGCAAAATGTATTCTGTTGTTTTCAGATCCTTTTTACTTATATTTAATGTATGTCTTTTTTAAGCAACATATAGCTGGTTTTTCTATTTTTCATTCAGTCTGACAATCTGAGACTTTTAAATGGAATATTTAGTCCATTTTCACATCATATAATTATTAATATATTTGAGTTTGTAACTACCATCTTACTCTTGGTTTTCTGTTTCTTTGCCTTTCCTTTCTTGACTTTTTTTGGATTAGTAGATATTTTTATTCCTCCATTTTTTGCCTCTATTGTCCCATTAGTTATATACTTTCTTTTTTATTTTTGTGTTAATGGCTACCCTAGAGAATAACCCGTATATCTTTAAATTCTTATCATCTAATGCAAATTGTTACTTTTACTACTTCTCTGATATTGCTTTAAGAACCTTAGCCTCCAAACATTTTTTATGTATTATTATCATGCATTTTGATTCTAAATATATTTTAAACACCATAACACATGACTACTCTTGTTTTATTTAGTAAATATTAATTTGTACCCCAGGTTCTGTCAGTTTGTTGTCCTGTGGTGGCTTCCGTGTTGCTGTGATGCTGGAAGCTATGCCACTGTTACTTCGAATACCTGCAGGGTCACCCATGGTGGAAGGGTTTCAGCTGAGCTTCTAGACTAAGACAGACTAGGACGAAGGACTTGGCAGTCTACTTCTGAAAAAATTAGCCAGTGAAAATTTTATAAATAGCAGGGGACTATTTCCTGATATAGTGCCAGAAGATAAGTCCCTCAGGTTGGAAGCACTCAAAAGACAACTGAGGAAGAGCAGCCGCCTCAAAGTAGAGTCACTCTTAATGACGTGGATGGAGTCAAGCTTTTGGGACCTTCAGTTGCTGATGTGGCTTGACTCAAAATGAGAAGAAACAGCTGCAAACATCCATTAATAATAGGAACATGGAATGTACAAAGTAGGAATCTAGGAAAATTAGAAATTGTCAAAAATGAAACGGAACACAAAAACATTGATATCCTAGACATTAGTGAGTTGAAATGGATTGATATTGGCAATTTTGAATCAGACAATCATATGGTCCACTATGCTGGGCATGACAAATTGAAGAGGAATGGTGTTGCATTCATTGTCAAAAAGAACATTTCAAGATCTATCCTGAAGTATAATGCCATCAGTGATAGGTTAACATCCATATGCCCACAAGGAAGACCAGTTAATATGACTACTATTCAAATGTATGCATCAATCACTAAGGTCAAAGATGGAGAAATTGAAAATTTTTACCAGCTTCTGCAGTCTGAAATTGATCAAACATGCAATCAAGATGTATTGATAATTACTGATGATTGGAATGTCAAAGTTGGAAACAAAGAAGGATTGGTAGTTGGAAAATATGCCCTTGGTGATAGAAAGGCCAGAGATTGAATGACAGACTTTTGCAAGACCAAAGACTTCTTCATTGCAAATACCTTTCTTCAACAACATAAACGACAACTATACACATGGACCTTGCCAGATGGAATACACAGGAATGCAACCAACTACATCTGTGGAAAGAGACAATGGAAAAGCCAAAGTATGGCCTTGAGTATATTCCACCTGAATTTAGAGAGCATCTCAAGAACAGATTTGATAGGGAAAAACACGCTTGGCATTTCTCAAGCTGAAAGAACTGAAGAGAAAATTCAAGCCTTGAGTTGCAATATTAAAGGATTCTACTGGGAGAATATTAAATGAGGCAGAAAGCATCAAAAGATAATGGAAAGAATACATACAGTCACTGTACCAAAAAGAATTGGTTGATGTTCAACCATTTCAGGAGGTAGCATATGATCAAGAACCAATGGTACTGAAGGAAGAAGTTCAAGCTGCACTTAAGGCATTGGCAAAAAAACAAGGCTTCAGGAATTGACGAAATACCAAATGAGATGTTTCAACAAACGGATGCAGTACTGGATGTACTCACTTTTCTATGCCAAGAAATTTGAAAGACAGCTACCCTGCCAAGCAATTAGAAAAGATCCATATTTGTGCCTATTCCAAAGAAAGGTGATCCAATAGAATGTGGAAATTATCCAACAATATCACTAACATCACACACAAGTAAAATTTTGCTGAAGATCATTCAAAAGCCTTTGCAGCAGTACATCGACAGAGAACTGCTAGAAGTTCAAGCCGGATTCAGAAGAGGATGTAGAACAAGGTATATCATTGTTGATGTCAGATGGATCTTGGTTGAAAGTAGAGAATACCAGAAATATGTTGACTCGTGTTTTATTGACTAAGGAAAGACATTTGACTTTGTGGATCATAACAAATTATGGATAATGTTGCAAAGAATGGGAATTCCAGAACACTTAATTGTGCTCATGAGGAAACTGTACATAGACCAGGAGGCAGTCGTTCGAACAGAACAAGAAGATACTGCATGGTCTAAAATCAGGAAAGGTGTGTGTCAGGGTTGTACCCTTTAACCATAGTTATTCAATCTGTATGCTGAGCAAATAATCTGAAGAAGAACGTAGTATAAGGACCGGAGGAAGACTCATTAACAATCTTCGATATGCAGATCACACAAAGTTGCTTGCTGAAAGTTAAGAGGACTTGAAGCACTTATTGATGAAGTTCAAAGACTACAGCCTTCAGTATGGATTATACCTTACATAAAGAAAACAAAGATCCTCACTACTGAATCAATAAGCAGCATCATGATAAACGGAGAAAAGTTTGAAGTTGTCAAGGATTTCATTTTACTTGGATCCACAATCAATGCCCATGGAAGCAGCAGTCAAGAAATCAAATGACACATTGCATTGGACAAATCTGCTACAAAAGACCTCTTTAACTTGTTGAAAAGCAAAGATGTCACTTTGAGGACTAAGGTATGCCTGAGCCAAGCCAGGGTATTTTCAATTTCTCATATGCATGGGAAAACTGCACAATGAATAAGGATGACTGAAGAAGAATTGATGCCTTTGAATGATGGTGTTGGTGACAAATAATGAATATACCATGGACTGCCAGAAAAAGGAACAAATCTGTCTTGGAGGAGGAAGTAGAGCCAGAATGCTCCTTAGAAGCAATGATGGCAAGACTTGATCTATCACATTTTGGACATGTTATCAGGAGGGACCAGACCCTGGAGAAGGACATCATGCTTGGTAAAGTAGAGGGTTGGGGAAAACGAGGAAGACCTTCAACGAGATGGATTGATACAGTGGCTGCAACGATGGGCTTAAGCATAACAATGATTGTGAGGAAGATGCAGGACCAGGCAGTGTTTCCTTCTGTTGTTCATAGGGTCGCTGTGAGTCAGAACCTACTTGAGGGCATCTAACAACAATATTTGTTTATACATGCCTTTTCTACTGTTCTTTATTTCTTCCTGCATTTCTGTGATTCATTTTGAGCTCATTTTGATTTTCCCTGAAAAATTCTCTTGACTATGTCTTGTAGCAAGAGTCTGCTAACAGCAGATTCTCTCAGTATTTGTCCCTAAACATTTTTTTTGTATTTATTTATTTATTCGCTAGTTTGTACATAAAGTGTTCCATGACGTTGATTTTATTCTCCACAATGTGTCAGCACTCTCCCCATTTCCATCCTAGTTTCTCCATTTCCTTTCATCCTGATTTTCTATCCCTTCCTGCCTTCTCACCTTTGCTTTTGGGAAAATGCTGCCCTTTTAATCTCATATTATTGATCATTCTAAGGAGCATGTTCCCCTTGGGGGTTATTGTTTATTTTATGGCCCTGTCTATGGTTTGGCCAAAAGATCTCCAGGAATCGCTTTATTCCAGTTCAGAGGGTGTCTTAGGGATTTTCTATTTATATTTGAAGGATGTTTTCATTGCGTAGGGAATTCTAGTTAGCAGTTTCCTTATTTCATCATTTTAAAGTCATTGTACTGTCTTCTGGCTCCCATTGTCTTTGTTAAGAAGTTACCTGTTGGCCTAATTTTTGCTCCTTTGAAGGTAATGTTTTCCTCTGCTTGGGCTGCTAAAGGAACTTTAATTTCACTTGCGTTAGAATTTTTCTACTGTTTTCCAAACAACTCTTACACTTTCTTCCACAGTTTTAACATTTTATCTTTCTGTCTCTATATATTTTAGCTTGGGTACTTCTTTATTAACTTATCATCCAGTTTACCTATCTCAACTTTGGCTGTGTCTAATCTGCTCTTAAACACATCTATTTAGTTCTTTAATTTCAGATATTGTATTTGTCACTTCTAGAGTTCTTATGTGATTCTTTTTTATAGATACTAAATATCTCGTGAAGCTTTATTTGTTGACTAATTTTTTTAATGCATTCATCATAATTATTTTAATGTCATTTTCTGCTAATTCCAAAATCTAAATTACCCGGATATTTGTTTCTAAGTCATTTTATGTTTTATTCCTTGGTATTTTATTGAATTTATTTATATTTTTTGTTGGTTTGTGTACTGGGTCATTTTATATTTTGATATCTTTTTAATCAATGAACACTTAAGTGAGACTTCTTTATGTGAATAATTCAAGTAGTGAAAAAAAATTACAAAGTAACAGTAAGAATTCACCCCCAAAACTGTTAGCTATAAATTGCTATCATTCACAGCAATTGAACATCATTCATTACATAGATTAAGATAAATGAGTAAATATACAGAAATAATTAACCAACATGTAATCAAATTATGCATCCCGCATTATAAATAAAAATTATGTTTTATTTTACTTAAATTTAACAAAGAAAAGAAACTCAAGGAATTGTTGATCTTGAGGTAAATGTTTATCACCTGATAATATATTATTTACCTAAAGAGTTTCCTAAGGTTAATTGAAAGATTCTATAAAAGATGTTAAAATTAGCACTCAAACTTCCTCCCACATGCCTACTTCAGATTTCTAATTTCCAAATTGCATTATTATCACTTGATGGAGATTTTACTATTTATATTTTATTCTGTAACCGTAATATCAGAGTGGTTTAATAATTATTATTATTTTATTTTTTTGGTCATCAAATTTTTTTAAGTTAAACTTTTTATTTTGATATAATTGTCAATTTGCATGTAATTGTAAAAAGTGACACAGAAAGATCCTGTGTACCCTTTACCAGTTTTCCGCAGTGGTTACATCTTACAAAACTATAGAACAAGATTACAGCAAGAATACTGACATGGATGCAGACAAAATACAGAGCATTTCTGTCAGCACAAGGATCCCTTATGTTATCCCTCTATAGTCACATCCACTTTCCGCCTCACCCATGACCCTAAGCAACCACCATCTGTTCTCCATTTCCATAATTTTATTATTTCAAGAATGCGACATAAGTGTAATCAGGTAGTGTGTGACATTTTTGGATAGGCTATTTTCATTCAGCATAATTTTCTGGAGATTTATCTAGGGTGTTGAAGGTATCAGTACTTTGTTCATTTTTATTGCTGGGTAGTATTCCGTGGTATGAATGTACCACAGTTACAGTTTGGTTAACCATTCACCCACTGAAGTACATCTGAGTTGTTTCCAGTTTGGGGCTACTATGAATAAAATGACTATGAACATCTATGTACAGGTTTTTGTGTGAACACAGATTTTCATTTCTTTTGAATAAATGTCCAAAGTGCAAATGCTGGGTCATATGTTTAGGTCAAGGCTCACATTTTTGCACAGAAATGCTTTAGCACCACTTGTTAAAAAGATTATCTTTCCCTCCGTTGTTTAGCTTAGTACCTTTTTCACAATCAGTTGGGAATATCGGTGTAGGTCTGTTTCTAGGTGCTCTATTATGTTCTATTACTCTATGTGTCTACTGCTCCTCTAATACTACTTTCTTGATTACTGACCTATGTAGCAGGATTTGATATTACACCGAGTTATCCCTCCCCTATTATTCCTGTTTTTCAAGATTTTCTTAGATCTTCTAGGGTCCATGCCTTTCCATATAAATTTTAGAATATGTTTGTCTATGCCTACCAAAAAACAAAAAACAAACAAACAAACAAAAAAACCTTGTGTTAAACCTATAGATCAATTTGGGAAGAAATAATATTTTTAACATGTTGCGTCTTCCAACCCATAAACACAGTATGTCTCTCCAATCATTTAGGTCTTTGATTTTTTTTTTACCAGCATTTTGGAATTTTCAGCATACAAATTCTGTATATGTTTTGTTAGATGTATACCTAAGTATTTCATTTTCTTTGGGGCAGTTGTAAATGCTATTGTGTTTTTTATCTTATCGTTTGTTGTTAGTATATGGAAATGCAATTAATTTTTACATGTTGATCTTGTGTTCTGTGACCTTGCTATACTCACTTATTAGAATGGGTTTTTGTTTTTGATTTTTTAGATTCTGGGGGATTTTCTGGATAAACAATTATGTCATCTGCAGATAGAGTTTTATTTTTTTCTTTCCTATCTATATGTCTCATTTCTTTTCCTTGTCTTATAATACTGACCAGACTTCCATTACTATGTTAAATAAGAGTGGTGAACGTTGACATCCTTGCCTTGTTCCCTGTCTTAGAGGGAAAGCACTCAGTTTTCACCATACATGTCACTGCTTCATTCATTTTTATGGTCCTATAGTATTCTATTGTACGTATATGTATATATCACAATCTGTCTATCTTTTCGACATTTGGATTGTTCTACTTTTTGGCTATTATGAATAATACTGCTATGAAAATGTGTGCACAGGTATTTGAGTACCTGTTTTCAATTTTGAGGGGTATATACATAGAACTGGAATTGCTGGGCCATACAGTAATTGGAAAACCTGGTGACATAGTGGTTAAGAATTTGGCTGCTAAGCAAGAAGTCAGCAGTTCAAATCCACCAGGCACTCCTTGGAAACCCTACATGGCTGTTCTACTCTGTCCTGTAGGGTTGCTATGAGTCACAATCGACCGGATGGCAATGGGTTTGGGTTTTTTTGGTTTATGGTAATTCTATGTTTAACTTTTTGAGGAACTGCCAAACTGTTTTCCACAGTAGCTGAACCATTTTACATCCCCATCAGCAATGTGTGAGGGTTCCAAATTCTCCACATCTTTGCCAACACTTGTTATTTTCCTTTTTGTTTTGTTTTTTAATTATAGCCTTGGTGGTGCAGTGGTTAAGAGATCAGCTGCTAACCAAAAGGTCGGCAGTTTAAATCCACCAGCCACTCCTTGGAAACGCTATGGGGCAGTTCTACTTTGTGCTATAGGGTCTCTGTGAGTTGGAATAGACTGTACAGCAACAGGTTTTTTGTTTGTTTGTTTGTCTTTTAGTGGGTATAAAGAGGTTTTCTCATTGTGGTTTTGTTGCTCATGTTTTGGTGTTGTGTCTAATAGCCTGTTGCAAAATCCAAGGTCATGAACATTTTCCCCTATATTGTTTTCTAAGATCTTTATAACTTTAGCTTTTATGTTGGGTTGTTGATCCATTTTCAGTTTTGCATATGGTTTGAAGTAGGGGTCCAACTTCATTCTTTTGTATGTGGATATCCAGTTGTCCTAGCACCATTTGTTGAAGAGACTATTCTTTCCCCATTGAATGGTCTTAACACCCTTGTTGAAAATTAATTGGCCATAGATGTATTGGGAGAGTGTGTGTGTACAAGACAAAATTCCCCTGCAGTCCCACTGAAACTTCAGACAGGGGCTGCTGTTCTTCCATTTTTGTTTGGCTAGAGTGGAATGGATTTTATCAAAAGGTTTTTTGTTGGGAGATCACTCTTTTCCTAGTCCTTTGACTAGCAGGAACATTTTTTTTTGGCCTTTTATTATTATTATTATTTTTATTGTACTTCAGGTGAAGGCCCACAGAACAAATAGTTTCTCATGAAACAGCAGTACACACATTGTTCTATGACATAGGTCAACAACCCCACAACATGTCAACCCTCTCCCTTCTTGACCCTCTCTTTTTTTTCTTCTGGTGAAAATATACATAACCAAAGATACACCATCTCAAAAAATCTCCACATGCACAGCTCAGCGACATCGACCACGCTCCTCCAATTGTGCTGCCATTCTCACCCTAGATGACGGCCTACAGAACAAAATAGTTTCTCATCCAACAGTTAGTGTACATGTTGCCCGATGACAATGGCCAACAACCCCACAACGCATCAGTACTATCCTTACTCAACCCTGGGTTCACGACCACCTGCCCTCCAGTCCCCCGCCCCCCCCCCCGCTTTCTGACCCTTGACCCTGGACTGCTGTGCCTCATCAGCCCCACCTGGTTCCATGGGGCTGTACACTCCCTGACAAATGGTGGACCTCTGAAATGACTTCACCACTGAGCCAAAAGGGTGTCTGGGGGCCTCACTCTCAGGGTTTCCCCAGTTTCCTTTAGGCCAGGAAATCTGGTGTTTTTTTTTTTTTGTGAGTTAGAATTTTGTTCTACGTCCTTCTCCAGCTCTGCCCAGAACCCACTATTGTGATCCTGGTCAGAGCAGTCAGTGGTGGTAGTCGGGCACCATCTAGATGTACTGGACTCAGTCTGGTGGAGGCCTTGGCAGCTGTGGTCCATTAGTCCTTCAGACCAATCTTTTCCTTGTATCCTGTTCTCTTCATTCTCCCTTGCTC
>NW_004444018.1:5552729-5559671 GCF_000243295.1 Trichechus manatus latirostris
CTTCTTGGATGGCCAGCTTTTCATCTTTCATGATATTGGGGAAGTTTTCTGTCAGCAGTTCTTCAATGATCCTCTCTGTGTTTTCTGTTTTCTCCCCCTTTCTGGAACTCCAATCACTTGAAAGTTTTTGCTTTTGATTGTATCCCACATAATTCTCAGTGTCTCTTCATTTTTCTTTGTTCTTTTTTCTGAGTTTTCCTCAAACAGGGTTGTAGCCAAGTGTTTGTCTTCAATTCCACTGAGCCTGTCTTCCACCATTTCAAATCTGCTTCTTAGCCCTTCTATGACCCCCGTCCATTTCTGAAATCTTGTTGTTTATCTTTTGGATTTCTAATTGTTGTTCTTGTATAATTTCTAGTTGTGATTTCATTTTGGCATTTTGTTCCTGCATTATTTTCCTGAATTATTCCAAATTTTTGTCTGTATTTTCCATGAATTTGTCTATTTTTTCCCATTTTTGTCTGCTTTTTGCTTCGGCTCCTGGAGAATTCTGAGTATTAGAGATTTGAATTCCCTATCAGGTAGTTGTAGTGCCTTTTCTTCCACTGGAAAGTCATCTGATGTTTTATTTTGCATGCCTACTGAAACCATCCTGTCTTGTTTTTGTAAAAGTTTTAATATTGTCTGCTGTCTTAGGGGCATTCGGTAGTTATTTTTCTCATTTATTGATTGTAGATTTGCTTGTTTTGTCCCTTTTTTTTTAAATTTGGCTATGTCTGAGCAGGCGGGCTGTGTGTTCTGTGTTGTTTGTTCGTCTGTGACCACAATAATTTTCACCTCCTTCTCCAATTGGCAGGGTCAGTCACTCAGATATGGTATGGCAGGGCAGGTCTAGCTGAAGAGGAGTTACTGGGATGGGTTTTTTGTGGCACTTACTATAGCCACCAGGGCGGGTCAGTAATCAGTGCAGGGTAGGTTCCAGTAGGCCATGCCTGTGCTGCTTGGTGGTGTGATGTTAAGTGCATGGTTCAGGTAGGCAGGATATAGCGGGGAGATTGTTTTGTGTGGATCTAAGGTGGATACGGGAGAGAGGAGAGAGGAACAGGAGCCAAACATACAAACAAACAAAAAAGAATGCTAGGAGAGCTTGCCATTGGAGTGGAGAGATGCGTGACTATGAAATGGAGAAAAACAAAAAGGGGAAGAGGAAGATAAAAAGAAAAGAAAAGAAAAGAAAAGAACAAATAAATAAAAATCTGAAAGGGAAAAGAACAGCAAAGTTCCCAGGGATCCCACCAGTGTGGATATGAGGTCTGGGGAAGTTGTTCTCAGTTTTTGCAGTACAGCCTGGCTAGAAGGCGTAGAGGTATACAACGCTAGGTATTCCGGGAACAGAAAGAGAAGTAAGATTATAGAGAGACAAGAGACTGAGTAATGAAGAAAGAAAAAAAAGGGAAAAAGAGGAAAAAAGAAAACAAAACAAAAGAAAAAGAAACAGAACAAGAAAAGCCCCCCAAAAAACAGAAAAGGAAAAAAAAACCAACGAGAAAAGAAATGCCCTCAGGGATCCCTCTGTGCATCTGCGCAAGCCGAGGGTGTAGGCTCCAAGCCATACAGCACCTCCCAGCTAGAACGGGCTCCCAACTCAAGAAAAGGAAAAGAAAACTAAGAAACAACCCCAAACAAACAAACAAACAAAAGCCCCGTGATCTCACGAGCGCATAGCCCAGACCAGGAAGCATCTCCACACTTGAACGGAGCTCTGCAGCCCCTCAGAAAGAAGCAAAAATGGCGTACGGAGCCACGTATTTGAGCTAAAGGAGGAAGAGGTGGTGAGAGGTAAGGAAGAAATCAAAAGAAACAGAAAAAAGCAACACCAGCAGTCAACAAATGGCACTCAGAGAGCCAGCTAGTGCAGGCTGGTGGAATGCAAGCAACCGGTGCTTCCCAGACAAGAGACTGTGTCTGCAGGAAGCAGAGGAGGCCGAGTGTGGGTGAAGAAGGGTAGGGGGTGGGAAAGCGTATATCGCAAATTACCGGAGCTCTGCCGCCCCTCAGGAAGAAGCAAAGATGGCGCATGGAGCCAGGTATTTGAGCAAAAGGAGTGGTAGGTGGTGAGAGGTAAGGAAGAAATCAAAAGAAGTGGAAAAAAGCAACACCAGCAGCCAACAAGTGGCACTCAGAGAGCTGGCCCATTGGGGTGGGTAGAATCCAAGCAGCCGGTGCTTCCCGGACAAGAGATTGTGGCCGTGGGAAGCAGAGGAGGCCGAGTGGTGGTAAAGAAGGATGTGGGGTGGGAAAGCGTATATCACAAATTACTGGTTGTTTTGTCTCCTGCTGGAAGCTCCGTGAAGCTGCTTTCTCATACCCCCTGTTTGCTGGTCTCCGATAGGAGTCCAAGATGGTGGATCCGCACTGTGTTAGCTGATAGGGGACCTCTGCATGAATCTCTCCTCGCTCTCCATTCTCTGTCAGTTTTCTCACTCCATTTGGCACTTGGCTGAGTTCTTTATCTCTTCATTTGATGTTTTAGTGTTTCAGGATTGTTGTTTTCTCTGTTCGGCTTAGTTTTTCAGATCTTTGCTGTGGAGGGACGGCATGGTGCTTCTGCCTAGAGCGCCATTTTGCCAGAAGTTCAGGAACATGTTTTGATTGGAGCTATTTTGTTTATGCCTGTTCATAGTGCAGGCAGAGTTGGAAGCTTCTGCAGCTTCCTGTCCAGAACACATGGGAGGTGATAAGAAACCCAGGGAATCAACTGCTGCACTGTTCCCCAAATCCTATGCAGCCTGCCTTCTTTCCACCTTTTAGAAACTTGCTATGCTTGTTTGTGTGCTATGTCTAGGGATTTTTATTTGAAAGGGAGAGGACCTGGGGAAAATGTGGCTAAAGTATCTTGGAAAAACTGGAAGTCTCAAGTCATTCAATTTTAATTCTTTATTTAAATAGATTCAGCACACAACTCTTTCATATTTAATTTCTGTTCTAAATAGGCAATCCACATATTTTCATCGAGACTTTTTCTTAGACTCCTCAATATGCTTCATTCCAAGTTGGGGAAACAAAAGTCAAGTTTTTATAATTTTTTCTACCTTCTGTTCTTGTCAGAACTGTATGCAGTCAGATACTGGTAAACCAATTCTATGGGGAAAAAAATAACAACAACAAAAACCCTGATTTGCAGTGTTCTAATTCTTGTGGTGTAAACGCTACCATCATGTCTGATTTCAAGCTGTCAACATGATATCACAGTGTGAGGCTGGGAAGAGATGTGCAGAAAGGGCTCTCATGAACCGGTATGAGCTGGCTCTCAGACACCACTAGCTGCATGTCGTTTCATGAACTCCCATATTTCTTTGTTTCTGGAAGGAACTTTCCAAAACGTTTGATGTTCTTGGTTATGATATGAGATTTTGACCCTCCTTTGCTAACAATACGTAGAATGTGTTATATTTTTTTAGCAGCAGCATCCTCAGTCCAGGAAAAGGCCTGTATTTGTTGGGTTAATGCTTTCATATATTGCTTGGGATAGAGGATTAGCTCTTGGAGTCTTGCCTGAATGGCAACAGTAATGGTCTATTGCTGCATCTGAGGACGGAGGGGTTGGTCACCTAGCTGTTTTTTGATTTGTTGAGAGGATTCTAAACTAAGAGCAAGAGTTTAACTCCTTTGGGCAGTAATGGGGCTCATTATGTGGGGTGAGGAAGGACAGAGAATGAAGATGAAGCTTGTATCTGGAAAATAATCAATGGGAAAGAACAAAAATATCTTAAGGAATTTTTTTTTTTTTTTTTTTTTTAGGATTTGTACACGTGATATAAATACCCATTCCTTTTTTTCCATGGAAAATGGTACTGTAACATGTTTATCTGCGGGGGGGTGGGGGGAGTGGGGCATGTGTCAGAGCATCATAGTAGAGACCTTGTTAACCATGAGGTCACTGCACAGGAGCTATGCATAGTTTCAGTGTTATTGATTTATTTTCTCATTTTAAACTTATACTTTGTTCATTTTGTTATATTTTGGGGGTGATGTAAAGTTTATCATTGCCTCTATACCTCAGTCCTTTCCCTGAAACCATAACATATTCTCTTAAGTTGAAATACAGTTATATATTAATGTTCTTGGTTCTAATTTGTATAATATCTCTGTGAGGACATTCTTTTGACACTACCTTCAAAAATACACCTACCTCCACACCTACCACCAGGTAGCCACTATTGGCTCTTGCCTGGAGTATTACCTCCTATCTGGTCTCCCCGCTACCACTCTTGACTGACTATAGACTATTCCCTACGCAAAAGCCAGAGTGATCCTCTTCAAACGCAGGTCAGATCATGATACTCCTCTGCTTAAAAACCAAAACTAGCTGCCTTCTAGTCGATCCCGACTCATGGTGCCCCCATATGTGTCAGAATAGAACTCTGCTCCACAGGGTTTTCAATGGCTGATTTTTTTAGAAGTAGATTGCCAAGATTTTTTTCCAAGGTACCTCTGGGTAGACTGGAACCTTCAGCTTTTTGATTAGCTGCTGAGAGCATTAACTGTTTGTGCCACTCAGGGACTCCTCAGCTCTTTATTACCCTCCTCTTATTCCTCATAGCACCTATTGGCTTCGAACATATGAGCTAATTTTCTTGTTTATCGGGCTTATTATTAATTTTCTGCTCTTCCCACTAGAATGTAATCTCAAAGTCTCAGGGATTTTTGTCTATGTTTTTCACTAAGATACCCCCAGCACCTTGTATACTACCAGGCACTCACATATACTCAGTAAATATTTGCTGAATTAATGAATAAATTAATTAATTAAAAGATACTACCTGAAGGTGTGATGGAAGAGAAAGTGGAGACAGAAACACATATTTTCATGTTAAAGACTTTGGTGAACTGTATCTCTTAACTCTTCACTTACTCTTCTTCAGAGAAGAACTTGGAAATCTGACTCTTAAGACACACATTATATTTCCCATGAGAAAACAGTTAATTAAATCATAGCCAGGGGTTTTTCTTCTCCTTCTTGTTTTTAATTAATATAAAAATATATAACACAACATTTGCCAATTCAACATTTTTCAGGTGTACAATTCAGGGACACCAATCACATCAATCATATTGTGCAACCATCACCAATATCCATTGCCAAATTTCCATCACCATAAACAGAAATGCACTGCTTCCTAAACAATGGCTCCCTTCCCCTTCCTCCCACTCCTGGTGACCACTATTAAACTTTGATCTATTCTAGGTGTTTCATATAAGTGAGATCATATAATATTTATCCTTTCATGATTGACTAATTTCACGCAACATAATGTTTTCAAGGTTCATCCATGATGTGGCATGTATCCGGACTTCATTTCTCTTTATGGCTGAGTAATATTGCATTGCATGTATGTGCTACAATTTGTTTATGCATTCATCTGTTGTTGGACATTTCAGCTGTTTCCACTTTTTAGAGCCAGGGCTTTTTGCTGCCGAGTTCCCAGCCCTGGGATTCTGAGTTGGAGAAGATGCTTACCTTGTCTCATCAGAGTTTTGACTATTCAGACCTGAATCATTAAAGTTTAATTCAAAACATGCAAGCCTCTGTCCTCCCGCTACTTCTTACCCACAAAATCAGGGAGCAGACTTATTTTAGGGGTGAGAACAGAACAGGAAGAGCAGGAAGGAAAGGAAGGGGAGAAGAGGAAGAAAGAAGAAAGGAATTACACAATTACTTTTCTCAACACATCAATTCACCTGGGAGTACAAATCAAATGTCTTTGCTCCCATTTCCTCCCATTGATTCAATGGAAAAGCTACAAAACTGTCAACCAGACCTCAGCTAAACTCACTTTTTAGTAACTGACTTGATTTTATTTTTAAGTATATTACCCTTTTATGTTAAATACTTTTAGTCCTGCACAGATTTTCAGTTAGGTATAATTCACATTAAAAAAAAAAATAGAATTTAACATCATTATGATATAGTTGCCAAAAACAAAACAAAACTAAAACCTCCCCAAAACTAAGGATTCCTCCTCATAAAGTATTTTAGGAACCAAAGTAAAAAGCCAATCAAAACTATACCTTTCTCTATGCTCATCAGAAGACTTCACCAAAACAGTAAAAAGAGAACCTACGGACTGGGAAAAAAATTTTTGGACATTACAAGTCAGACAAAGGTCTAATCTCTAAAATCTACAAGAAAATCCAACACCTCTACAACAAAAAGACAAATAATCCAATTAAAAAATGGGTAAAGAAAGTGAACAGACACTTCACCAAAGAAGACATTCAAGTGACCAACAAACACATGAGGAAATGCTTGCGATCACTAACCGTTAGAGAAATGCAAATTAAAACCACAATGAGATACCATCTCAGCCCAGAATTACTGGCACGAATCAAAAAAAATTGGAAATAACAAATGTTGGAGAGGCTGTGAGGAGATTGGAACTTTTACGCACTGCTGGTGGGAATGCAAAATAATACAACCATTTTGGAAAATGATATGGCGCTTCCTTAGAAAGTTAGAAATAGAAATACCACACGATCCAGCTATCCCACTTCTAGGAATGTATCCTAGGGAAATAAGAGCCATCACACGAACAGACATATGCACACCCATGTTCACTGCAGCATTGTTCACAGTAACAAAATGATGAAAACACCTAGATGCCCATCAACAGATGAATGGATAAACAAACTATGGTACATACACACAATGGAGTATTATGCAAAAATAAAGAACAATGCTGAATCTGTGAAGCATCTCATAACCTGGATGAAACTGGAGGAGATTATGCTGAGTGAAATAAGTCAATCAATAAAGGACAAATATTGTATAATACCTCTACTGTAAAAGCTCATGAAAAAGTTTACACACAAAAATAAACAATCTTTGTTGGTTATGAGGGATGGGAGGGGTGGGGAGGAAACTAAATAGACAAGTGGTAACTTTGGTGAAGGGTAAGACAATACACATTACTGGGGAAGCCAGCACAACTTGTACAAGGA
>NW_004444018.1:5559771-5562073 GCF_000243295.1 Trichechus manatus latirostris
GTCTGGGGTCTTAAAAGCTTGTGAGCAGCCATCTGATACTCCACTGGTCTCACTCCTTCGGTAGCAAGGGAGAATGAAGAAAACAAATACAAGGAAAAGATTAATCCAAAGGGCTAATGGACCACAACTCTCACGGCCTCCACCAGACTGAGTCCAGTACTACTAGATGGTGCTCGGCTACCACCACTGACTGCTCTGACAGGGATCACAACAGAGGGTCCCAAGCAGAGCTGGAGAAAAATGTAGAACAAAACTCTAACTCACAAAAAATGACCAGACTCGCACTTCTGGGCAACATGGTGCTATAGTCAGAAGCACCACGCCATCCCTCCACAGCAAAGATCAGAAAAACTAAGTCAAACAGAGTCACCCGTCAATCCTGAAACCCTAAGCATCAAATGAAGAGATAAAGAACTCAGCCAAGCGCCGAATGGAATAAGAAACTGACTGAGAACAGAGAGCGAGGAGAGATATATGCAGAGGTCCCCTATCAGCTACCACAGCACATATCTACCATCTTGGACTCCTATCCGAGATCAGCGAACAGGAGGTATGAGAAAGCAGCTTCACAGAGCTTCCAGCAGGACACAGAACAATCGGTAACCCATGATATAAGCTTTCCCACCCCCCACCCTTCTTCACCCCCACTTAGCCTCCTCTGCTTCCTGCAGCCTCAGTTTGTTGGCTGGGAAGCACGAGCTTCCCCCCTGTGATGCTTGGATTCCACTCACCTGCAGTGGCCAGCTCCCTGAGTGCCATTTGTTGGCTGCTGGTGTTGTTTTTTTCTGCTTCTTTAGATTTCTTCCTTACCTCTCACCACCTCCCCCTGCTTTCTCCCGTGCACCATCTTTGCTTCTTCCTAAAAGGCTGTGAAACACTGCTCAACAGTGAAACTGCTTCCCGGCCTGTGCCGCCATGCTGGTGGGACCCCTGGGGCTTTTTTGTCTGTTTGTTTGCTCTGATTTGTTTTGTTTTAATTTGTTTGTTTGTTTCCTTTTTCGTTTCTCGGCTTGGGAGCCCCTTCTAGCCAGGCAGTACCACGCAGCTTAGAAGATAGTCCCTTATTCTGCGCAGACACACAGGGACATCCCTGGGGGCATTTCTTTTTTCTTGTTTTTTTTTTTCCCCTTCTCTTTTTGTTTGTTTGTTTTTGTTTTTTGTTTTTTATTTCTTTGTTTAGTTTTCTTCTCTCTCTTATTGTCTTTCTTCACTTCCAGTTTCTTGATTTATTCATTTTTTCTCTTACCTTTTTTCTTTTTTTCATTTTTGTTTTTCCCATTTCTCAGTCTCTCATCTCTCCACTCCAATAGCAAGCTTGCTTAGCACTCTTTTTTGTTTGTGTGTATGTTTTTGGCTCCTGTTCCTCTCTCCTCTCTCTCATCTTTCCCATACCCATCTTAGTTCCACACATCAAAATCTACCCCCTCCTTCCTGCCTACCTGCACTGTGTGCTGAACATCACACTCCCAAGCAGCACAGGCTACCTACTGGAACCTGCCCTCCACTGATTTCTGGTCTGCACTGTCAGCCTTGGTACATGCCACAAAAACCTATCCCAGTAACTCCCCTTCAGCTGAACCTGCCCTGCTGTACCATACCTGAGTGACTGACCCTGCCCATTGGAGAAGGAGGTGAAAAGTATAGTGCTAACAGACGAACAAACAACAAAGAACGTACAGCCTGCTTGCTCAGGCATAACCAAATGAAACAAAAAAGCAGGATGAAAAGAACAAATCTAGAATCAATAAACGAGGAAAATAACCACTGAATACCCCGAAGACAGCAGACAATATCAAAACATTTTCAAAAACAGGAGAGGATGGTTCCAGTAGGCATCCAAAATAAACCAGATGACCCGCCAGTAGAAGAAAAGGCACTAGACCTAACTGATAGGGAATTCATATCTCTAATATTCAGAATTATCCAAGAGTTGAAGCAAAAAGCAGACAAAAATGAGGAAAAAGTACACAAATTCATGGAAAATACAGGCCAAAATTAGAAGATTTCAAGAAAATAATACAGGAACAAAATGCTAAAATAAATTCACAACTAGCAATCCTACAAAAACAACATTTAGAAATCCAAAAGACAAACAACAAGATTTCAGAAATGGACAATGTCATGGAAGGGCTGAGGAGCAGGTATGAAACGATGGAAGATAGGATCAGCGAAATTGAAGACAAACACTTGCATACAACTCTGTTTGAGGAAAAATCAGAAAAAAGAATGAAGAAAAATGAAGAAACCCTGAGAATTATGTGGGATACAATCAAAAGCAAAATTTTTCGAGTGATCGGAATTC
>NW_004444018.1:5562173-5590340 GCF_000243295.1 Trichechus manatus latirostris
GAGAAAACAGAAAACACAGAGAGGATCATTGAAGAACTGCTGACAGAAAACTTCCCCAATATCATGAAAGATGAAAAGTTGACCATCCAAGAAGCTCAACAAACCCCATATAGGATAGACCCCCCCAAAAAAAATCACCAAGGCATATCATAATTACACTCACCAAAACCAAAGACAAACAAAGAATCCTGAGAGAAGCTCAAGAAAAACAAAAAGTCACATACAGAAGAGAAACAATAAGACTAAGATCGGATTATTCGGCAGAAACCATGCAGGCAAGAAGGCAATAGGATGACCTATATAAATCCTTGAAAGAACAAGTTGCCAGCTTAGAATAGTATATCCTGCAAAACTCTCATTCAAATATGATGGTGAGATTAGGTCATTTCCAGATAAACAGAAATTAAGGGACTATGTAAAAACCAAACCAAACTTACAAGACTTATTAAAGGAAGTCCTTTGATCTGAGAACAAACAATATCAGACCACAAGCTGAATATAAGACATAGGATTGTACTAGCCAGATACCAACCTAGGAAATGAACTCTTACGGACTATGCAAAACCGAAAGAATTATAAAAGGGAACCAGAGAGGTTAATCTGTAAAGGACAGCAACGTCAGAACAATAAAAGAGGGAATAAACACTGTAAGTATAGAACCTTCTAATGGAGAGGAAGTCAAACAATACCAAGTAATAATAGACTGGTTCAAATCTAGGAAGATAAGGGTAAATTTCAAAGTAACCACAAAGAAAGTTAACAAACGTACTCATCAAAATAAAGAAGAAAAACATAAAATCTCAGTAAAAACAAAACCCACAAAAACAAAAGAAATTTAAAAAATCCACAAACAAAAGTAACTCAGCACAGGAGAGTAAGAGGAACAAAGATAACATCAGCACCACAAAAAAAAAAGAAAAAAACTACAAAATGCGAAATAAGAGCCATCACACTAAGAGACATATGCACACCCATATTCATTGAAGCAGTGTTCACAATAGCAAAAAGATGGGAGCAACTTAGATGCCCATCAACAGACGAATGGATAAACAAACTATGGTACATACACACAACTGAGTACTATGCAACGATAAAGAATAGTGATGAATCTGTGAAGCATCTCATAACATGGATGAAACTGGAGGACATTATGCTGAGTGAAATAAGTCAATCACAAAAGGAGAAATAATGTATGAGACCTCTACTGTATAATTCATGTAAAAGTTTACACACAAAAAGAAACAATCTTTGTTGGTTACGAGGTATAGGAGGGTTTGGGGGGGAACTAAATAGATAAGTGGTAACTTTGGTGAAGGATAAAATAGTACACATTACTGGGGAAGCCAGCAAAACTTGTACAAGGAAAGATCATCAAAGCTCCATAGACACATCCAAACTCCCTGAGGGCCTGAATTGCTGGGCGGAGGGCTGTGGGGACCATGGTCTTGGGGAACATCTAGCTCAATTGGCATAACACAGTTTATAAAGACAATGTTCTACACTCTACCTTGGTGAGTAGTGTCTGGGGTCTTAAAAGCCTGTGAGCAGCCATCTAAGATACTCCACTGGTCTCACCCCTTCGGGAGCAAGGGAGAATGAAGAGAACAGGCTACAAGGGAAAGATTAGTCCAAAGTACTAATGGACCACAGCTACCATGGCCTCTGCCAGACTGAGTCCAGTACAGCTAGATGGTGCCCAGCTACCACCACTGACTGCTCTGACCAGGATCACAATAGACGGTCCTGGACAGAGCTGGAAAAGGATGTAGAACAGAATTCTAACTCAAAAAAAAAAAAAAAAAACCAGACTTCCTGGCCTGACAGACTGGAGAAATCCCGAGAGTATAGCCCCTGGACACCCTTTTAGCTCAGTGATGAAGCCCCTCCTGAAGTTAACTGTTCAGCTGTGGATTGGACAGCGTCATAAAACAAAACAGGACTAATGAGGCACAGCAGTCCAGGGACAAGGACTAGAAGGCAGGAGGGGACAGGAAATCTGGTGATAGGGAACCCAAGATCGAGAAGGGACAGTGTTGACATGTCATGGGGATGTTAACCAATGTCATAAAACAATATGTGTACTAACTGTTTAATGAGAAACTATTTGTTCTGTAAACCTTCATCTAAGGTACAAAAAAAAAAAGAATTATCTGTGTGAGATCAAATTGACAACAGCAACTCAAAAGTTTTGATGGGAAGACTAAGGGACAGTGAGTCGAAGATAATGGTGATGGAATAATTTGGAAAAGGATAGTGAGAATAACAGCACAACTGGAAGAATGTAATCAATGTCACTGAACTGTACATGTAGAAACTTTTGAAATGTTGTAACTTTGGCTATGTATATTTTCACCAAAAAAAAGTTCTTCAAGGTTGAGAAGGGAGAGTGTTGACATGTCGTGGGGTTGTTAACCAATGTCATAAAACAATATGTGTACTAACTGTTTAATGAGAAACTATTTGTTCTGTAAACCTTCATCTAAAGTACAAAAAAAAAAAAAAAAAAATGACCAGACTTACTGGCCTGACAGATACTGGAGAAATCCCGAGAGTATGGCCTCCGGACACCCTTTTAGGTCAGTAATGAAGTCACTCTAAATGTTCACCCGTCAGCCAAAGATTAAACAGCCCCATAAAACAGAACGAGACTAATGGAGCACAACAGTCCAGGGACAAGGACTAGAAAGCAGGAGGGGACAGGAAAGTTGGTAATAGTGAACCCAAGGTTGAGAAGGGACAGTGTTGACATGTCATGGGGATGTTAACCAATGTCATAAAACAATATGTGTACTAACTGTTTAATAAGAAACTATTTGTTCTGTAAACCTTCATCTAAAGTATAACAAAAAAAAGTACAATAAAAGAAAATGTCTTTTTCATCATCAATGAGTATCATCAGATTAGTGCATTATTGTTTGTGTTTGCAAGATTCTATATGGACAAATATAGAACGAACGAGCCAGATGCCCAGTTCAGTGAATTTATGATACAGGGCTAATGAGCTAAAGATCAAAGGTGGGATTTCTGAGAACTTCTCTTAGCTACACTTAATTCTAGGCCCACATTCAGCATTTGAGGTCATAGAAAGAAACATCTGGATGTTCTAAAATAGTTTAGCAACTAATACTTTCAACCTCCAAGTTTTTGCTCACCTACTTAGAATGCCCTCACCTTGATCTAACCCCAATCTCTGCCTGATTTGCCCATTAGAACCCGCTCAAATGTAGCCTCTCTTTGAGGGTCCTTGGATGCTTTGTATTATAGGTGCATGTGAATACTACAAACTCAAATCCATTCAAGGGTCAGGTAAGTAAAATAAATGGGCAGGACAGGGAACTGGAGATTACAGATGAGTCCTGAATAGGGGCCAGATGCCACTCACATTCAGCTATGTTCCTATTCAGTATTTGGCTCTAGTGTGTCCAGATCTTTCCATTTCTCAAGAAAAGACAGACATCTGTATTTTATGTTAAATCTCCTAAGTTATTTGCTGGAAACTATTAGGTTTTACCATAAGACACAGTGATTTTTATAGGTCAAAAACGGTTAAATAGTAATTTCATATGAGGTAGTAGGCTGAATAGTGGTCCCAAAGATATCCAGGTCCTCATCCCTGGGACCAGTGAATGTAACCTCATGTGGGAAAGAGGTCTTTGCAGATATGATTAAGGATCTTAAGATGAGGAGATTCTCCTGGATTATCCAGGTGGGCTCTAAATGGAATCACAAGTGTTCTGATAAGAGAGAGGCAAAGGGAGATTTTACACAGAAAAGAAGGCAATGTGACCACAGAAGCAGAGATTGGAGTGATGTGGCCACCAGCCAAGAAATGCCAGCAGCCACCAGAAACTGGAAGGGGCAAACAGATTTCTCCTCTGGAGCCTCTGGAAGGAGCACTGCCCCTACAATACCTTGATTAGTTTATGCTAATTTACTACAGCAGCAATAGGATACTAATATATAGGGGTCAACCTGACAATTCAGATATGTGTGTGTGTATACATGTATGTGTGGGGTGACTGAGTGTGTATTTGTGAGTATAAGCACCAAACCAAAAAAACAAACCTGTAGCCATCGAGGGAATTTTGACTCATGTTTACCCTATGTGTTACAGAGTATAACTGTTCCATCAGGTTTTCTTGGCTGTAATCTGTATGGAATCAGGTAACCAGGACTTTGTTCCACTGTGTTGCTGGGTGGGTTCAAACCACCAACCATTAGGTTAGTAATTGAGCTCAAACAACTTGCGCCACACAGGAACATCTGTATAAGCACCATGCAGGCCAAATAAAGTACTTCGGCAAGGTAGATAAGGTCCTCAAACTCTTAGCTTTGGTCTGTTTTAAACTCTCTGTTTCTTATTCATCCTTTTATTATCTGTAGTGACTGACACTGTGATCTATGCCTTCATCAAATGTTTGTTTTTGTTTTTAATCACTGTTGATGGAAGGTAAAGCATTTTGCCAATATATTGCTTAACCTTTTATATTTCCCAAAATACCCATGCAGAAGTTTAAGAACCCCAAGTTCCCTTTACCTTGTGTTGAAATTCATGGAGAGAAGAATGACCTGAAACACTGTCTTTAGATACAACTCATTAAGTGCTGGAGGGAGCACACTTTTAAGTAAAAGCAAAAAAGTAAAATATCTCCAAATCATATTCATTAAAAAATGTGAGAAATTAGTTCCACACATTTTTCCTGCAACCTTTGCTAAAGCACTTTGGATCTGGAACTGGCCTCTGTCTCTAGGTTCTGGGAGGCTCAGCTCTGCAATGTCTGCTCCTCTCTGATTTTCACGAGGTTCCATGTGTTGTATCCCTAAAAGTCTTTTCTTGAGCTAGTTTGAGTATGTTCCTGTTGCTTGCAACCAGAACTAATCTAGTGGCTTCTTCAGGAGTCCAATACCTGGTCGCTTTCCCTCTACTACAGATTAAGCAGTGGTACTCAGAATGCCAGTTCATTTTAGATAAGAAGCTTGTACCAGAATGTGAATCGATGCACCACTTCCCTTAACAAGAAAGTCTTGTTGTGAATTTCAGGTAGGCCAAAAACTGCGCTTAGTGATGTAATTGATTTACCTCCCATGCAAGTTCTTTGTCTTGTTACCAGTAACCAACCATGTGAGGACTGGCAGTCAGTACACAGACCACACTTAAAGTAGCACTGGCCTCGAGCTCCCCCAGGGGGACAGAACTCTAGAGGCATGATTATTCTCGCTGCTCTCTTTCACTGCTTCCTCACAGAAGGCAAAACAGAAAGAGAGACAGGAAAGTTTTTGCATCAGAATGATGCTGCTAGTCTGCATAAGATATACCATTTTCTTTTCAATCATAAGGGAATAATTTTTACCTACTTATCCATCACTTTTGCCCTTTGAAGTCAGATCTTGTGCTAAGTCCAGTTTGCTCAGAATGGTCCTCTAGGAACCTTTTAATAACTCACAGGACTGGCCTGTTTCTAATGCAGAACTGCCTCCGTCCCCGAAAAAGATCACGTGGGCTAGCTACATTCACTAGAGAAAAACTTAAAATAATTGAAAATCGGATTAACAAGACTTAAGCAGAAACAGGATGAAGCTTTGCCATGTTCAAGGTGGGATAAGGGGGAATATGGCTGGGAATGGTTTTAAAATTGGGACATTGCTTTAAGGTAAAAGGAAGCAGCCTTCAACTTATTCAGCAAATCTTCCCAAGCCCTTCACAGCACTTAGGTGCCTTAGGGCATCTGCTAGAGACAGGAGGACATATTTTGGTTCAAATGGAACTAGAGATGGAAATGACAGTGAGTTGATTAAAAAATGTTTAATTGAGAACTTTCAGGGTTCATAACACTGTATAGGTATACACATGTGGAAGAAGAGATTAACTTCATTACAGGAATTAGAAATAAGAAGGGGAAAAATACATTCCAGAAAAGAAAAATTAAGCTACCAAAACAAGACAGAAACTACATAAATGCCAAAATATGTTTTCTTCAAACTTGAAAATAGATGTGCCAACTTCTCTAGGAAACATTTATTTTAAACAGTTGGAAAACATGAAAGCAAACCTTAGAGTAATAAGGGGGCATGTGTTAGAAATGAGGACTTCTAACACAAGCATTTTTGTGTTATTATTAAACAGCTCTGTGCTTTCAAATGTTTCATTAAGGTCACAGTTATTAGTTAAAACTGAATATGTACCATGAAGTAGGCCAAAGGTGAGCATCCAACTTCTTAACATGCACCAGAAAATGTGGGAACCCTCTGTGTTCCTTGCCAGTCCTGGCAAGAGATGTCAGAAAAAAAGAGAAAAACTTCCTAAAATTTAGGTCTGTATACATGTAACACAAAGTGAAATAGAAGTTTTACAAAATATATGAAGATATAAAGTATAACATAAAATAACATGACAGAACTAAAAAGCAAACAGATCTATTATATCAATAAATGTAAATGGACTAAACTCACAAAGCAAAATCCTACTCTATGCTCTTTGTAAGACATATACTTGAAATGATTCAGAAAGGTGAAAAATCATGCAGGTGACTGCAAGAATCCAGCAGGAGCCCCAGTGGCACTAGACCGAGGCAGATTAGAATAGTATCACAAGCACTATGAAAACTAAATTGTCATTGGAACTACATCTGACAAAAGTAGGCCAGGACTTACATGATAAACCTAAATAGCATAAGTATCTGCCTGCAAAAATAGAATATTTAAATAGGATCAAGAGTCTCCTAGCACAATATCCACAATGTATGGATAAAATAAAAAGTCACTTTTCACACCAAGAACCATGAAAAGCACAACCTGAATGAGAAAAGACAATCAACTGACACCAACAATAAGATGAATCAGATGTTGGAATTACCTGCCAAGGAATTTAGAGCAGCTATCATAACATTGTTTCAACAAGCAATTATGATTTTTCTGGAAACAAATTATAAAATAGAAAATCTCAATAAGGAAATAAAGGTTCCAAAAAAGAACCAAATGGAAATCAAAGAACTAAAAAATAAAATAACTGAAATTTTAAAAGAAACTCATTGGATGGGCTCACTATAGAGTGGAGATGAAAGAAGATACAATCAGTGAACTTGAGGACACAAAAATAGCATTTACTCAGTATGACAGCAGAGAGAAAAGAGACTGATAAAAAGTAAACAGAGCTTCATGGACCTAAGATCTAACATATGCACCCAAGACCTAAGACCAAACGATCTAACATATACATCATTGCAGTCTCAGAAGGAGATGATAAAGAATGTGGAGCTAAAAGATACTCAACAAAGTAATAGCTAAAAACTCCCCAAATTTGATGAAAGACATGAACCTACAGATTCAAGAAGCTACAAGAATCCCAAATAGGACAAACCCAAAGAAATGCATACCAAGACACATCATAATTAAACTTCTGAAAACTAAACCAAAAATAAAAAATCTTCAAAACAAACCAGAGGAAAAAAAGCATTTCACTATAGAGGAACACTAATCAGAATGACAGTGGATTTCTCATCTGAAACCATGGCAACCAGAGAAAATGGCATAATAATTTTCAAGTGTTAAAAGAAATGTTAACCCTGAACCTTATATCCAGCAAAACTATACTTTAGGAATAAAGGGGAAATAAACTTTCTCAGATAACAGAAAACTAAGAGAACTTTTTTCATCAGTAGAACTAATTTTGCCAGTTAAAGGAAGCTCCGCAAACAGAAAGAACATGACAACAGCAGAATGCTGGGAACTTCAGAATGACAAGAACAATGGAATGTGGTAAACAGAATAATGGCCCCAAGATGTGTCCGTGTCCTAATACTCAGATCCTGGAATGTGTTACATGGAAAGAAGGACCTTACAGGTGTGATTAAGGTAAGTATTTTGAGATGGGAAGATTATTCTGGATAATGCAGATGGGCCCAATGTAATCACCAGGGTCCTTATAAGAGAGAGGCAGGAAGGTCAGACTCAGAGAAGGAGATATGATGATGGAAGCAGAGTCAGAGCAATGCTATTGCTGGAAGGGGCAATATCAGAAAAGGAGTGGGGACAGGCTCAAGAAGCTGGAAAAGGCAAGGAGTAGATTCTCTCCTAGATCCTCCAGTGGAATGTAGCCCTGCCAACATCTTGATTTTGCCCTGAAATACCAAGTTTTGGATTTCTGACCACCAGAATTGCAAGATAGTATGTTTGTGTTGTTTTAAGTCACTAAGTTTGTGGATATTTGTTATAACAGCAATAGGAGAATTGTAATAATCAAGTGGATAGGATGGCCCGTTCTATGGATACCAGTCAGTCACTTTCTCCAGCCACTCATGTCAGTGGGTTTATGAACAAAGTGATCATAGTGGCAGGGATGGAGATTATGCATAAGTTCAGCAACATGGACTTCTACTCACAGAGTCCAACCTGGCTACAGCCTCTGCTGAGTGCTCAATCTTCCAGCAGCAGAGACCAACACCAATTCCTTAATATGGAACCACTCTCCAGGGTGATCATCCAACTACTTGGTGGCAGGTTGCTTACGCTGGATTGCTTCCAACATGGAAGGTCCAGCATTTTGTTCTTACTGTCAAAACTACCATCTGTGGACTTACAGAATGCCTATCTGCCATCATGTTATCCCACTCAGCATTGCTTCTGATCAGGGAACTCACTTCACAAAACATCTAGTGTGACAATGGAATTCTTACCATGTGCCTCATCATCCTGAAGCAGCTAGCTTGATGGAACAGTGAAATAGCCTTTCAAAGAATCAGGTACAGCACAGTTAGGAAGGCAGTATCTTGCAGGATTGGGGCAATGTCTTCTAAGAGGATTTATATGCTCTAAATCAGCATCCAATATGGTGATGTTTCTTCCATAGCTGGGAATAATGGGTTCAGGAATCAAGGGTTGGAAATAGGAGTGGCTCCACTCACTATTATCCCTAATGATTTATTAGCAAAATGTTTGCTTCCCGTTCCCATGACCTTGTTCTCTGCTCGTTTGAGGTCTTAGTTCAAAGGTGGGAATGCTTCCGCTGGGAGACACACAATGATTCCATTGAATTGAAAGTTGAGGTTGCTACTTAGCCACTTTGAGTTCCTGATGCCTGTAAATCAACAGGCAAAGAAGGTCACTTTACCAGTTGGTGTGAATGGTCTTAATTGTGGTGGTGGTGGTGTGCCTTTGAGTCAATTCCGACTCATAGTCTTAAATAATAACATCAGTAGACAAGAATGAAACCATAATGACTAAGAAATTTTGACAGACTAGAACTGCTCCATACGGCTTCCAAGGCTGTAATCTTTACAGAAGCAGATAGCCAGGCCTTTTCTCCCACAGAACAGCTGGTGGGTCAGAATGGTTGACATTTCTGTTAGTAGCTGAGTGCTTAAGCATTGCACCACCAGGGCTCTTTTGATCCTGGTTACTAAGAGGAAATTCTTGAAATAAAATTGTAGAGATGAAGAACAGTGCGGGTGGGCAGGGGTAAGGGGAGCCATAAAAAGGTAGAAAAAGGAAGCCTTGTGGTGATTGTACAATTCCGTATCTTGATTGTGGTGGTATTGACATGTACTTACACATGTGATAAAACTGCATGAAACTTATGTACACTCACATTAATGGATATGAATATGTAATTGGTGAAATCTGAGCAAACTCTATGAGTTGTATCAATGTCAGTTTCTTGGCTTTGATATTGCACCACGCTTATGCAAGATGTTACTATTGAAGGAGGCTGGGTTAAGAGTTCACAGGATCTCCCTGTACATTTCTTTGCAACTCCCAGTCAATCTACAACTATTTCAAAATAAACAAAATTAATTTAAAAATAAATGGACAGGCAATGCATACCATACAGTTGCCCCCATTTAAAAAAAAAAAAAAAAGAAGTCACAATATTAATATTAGAGAAAGTGGAATTCAGGCCACAGAGCATTAAATAAAACAAACAAAGGCATTTCATTACGTTAAAATGAGCATTTCACAATAATGCCACACAATTATGAATACTTACCACCCAAATAACATAGACTCAAACATAGAATCAATGTTTTTTAAACTTAAAAACGTCCAGAGGCACACAGAGAAAAAGAAACATACTTGTGGCTTGAGATTTAATTAACATTTCCCAGTCGACGAAGATCAAGTAAAAAAAAAAAATTAAAAAAATAAATAAGAGCTAAATAATACAATTAATTTACTACATTTCAAAGTCTGTATTTTGAAAATAAAGATAAAATTTCTTTTCTAGGACCACAGGAAGTCATAAATATTGACCATAAAAATGGAAACCATAAGGAAAATACCAATAAAATCCAGAAAGTTAAATCGTACAGATAATGTTCTCTGATCATAATGCAATAAAACTAACATTAACAGCAATATCATAGAACAAAAACTCTTTTTCTCCTAAAAATTACAGAAACAATTCTTGGATCAAAAAGAAAATGCCAACCAAAACATTTTATAATTAAAACACTATTTGTCAGAATAATTACAGATAAATCAGTGCTCTGAGGAAAGTTCATAGTCTTAAATAAATGAAACCATTTGACTAAGAAATTTTGAAAAGACACAACAGTTATAAACCAAAAAGGAAACAGAAGGAAGAATTAGTAAAGATAAAAGCAGAAACAGTACATTAGGAAACAGAAAAATATTAAAATTAATTAAAAATTTTCAAAAGCTAGTACTCTAAAAAAAACCAACAAGGCAATCAAGTCACAAGATAATTTAAGCAAACAAACAAAAAAAGTACAATTACAAAAAATGAAAAAGATGAAATAGTCACACAAACTGGGAAATTAAAAAAAAAAATCTTAAGAGCTAACTTTGCTCAACTCTATGTAATATATTAAAATCTGGGTAAATGGATTCTTTACTAGAAAAGTACATTTTAACAAAATCAACCTCAGAAACCACCAAAAAAGAAAAGAAACACCTAAACAGGCTGATTTCCATAGAACAGCATAAAGCATAATGAAATAAAGTGCCATATGCACACGTCACAAGAAATCAGCCAAATCTTTACAGAACAGATAATTTAGTACTATTTAAAACATTCCAGAGCATAGAAAAAGAAGGGAAAGTTTAAAATTATTTTTATGAAGGAAGCATAATACTGATACCAAAACTGACAAGAAGGAACAAAACCAATGAATTTTGATGTTAAAAAAAAAAAAAATTAACAAACAGAAATCAGAGTAGCACAATAAAAGAATACAGCATGGAATGTAACCAGTGTTACAGAATTATACAGGTAGAAATGGTTGAGATGGTGTGTGTTTTGTTATGTATATTTTTACCACAATAAAATAAAATAAAAAGCATGACAAAATGGGATTTATTTCAAGATTTTAAGAATGGTGTAATATTTCAAAGCCAATTAGTTAAATTCTGAATACTAATTGGTCTAAGGAGAAAAAAAAGGTATACATAACCATAAGAATTGTAAGGCTCTTGAAACAATTCAGTAGCCATTAATATGAGATAAACAAAATCAATACTCTTAAAATGATACTAAAATTTCTGATTCAACCCCATACTAGCATCGTTTTTAGTAGAACAATGTTAAAAGCATTCCTACTGAAGTCAGTAATAAGACAAGAATATCCTCAGGGTTACACTGGTTCATCCCTGTTTGTATGCACACTCTTGCCAATACAAATGTTTGGTTTCTCCCATCAAGAAGTGAAGTATATTTCTCCACCCTTTGAATTGATGCTGGACTTGTGACTTGTGTTGGCTACTAGAATGTGATCGAAGTGTAGAAGTTGTGCAGTCCAGTTCCCAGTCTAAAGCCTCAGGAGATGCCACATGCCTCTGCTGTCTTAGATGTCTGCCATCCAAGAGAGGAAGCCCAGGATAGCATGCTGAGAGATCACAAAGAGGAGATCTGATTTACCTAACTTTCCCAGATGAGGCTGGCTGTCTTAGACTACCTGATAGCCAGTTGACCCACAGCTAACTAACCAGAAAACTAAACCCATTGCTGTCAACTCAATTCTGACCCATAACATCCCTGTAGGACAGAGTAGAACTGCACCCATAGGGTTTCCTAGGCTGTAATCTTTACGGAAGCTGACTGCCACATCTTTCTCCTGCAGACCAGCTGGTGGGTTCAAACCACTGACCTTTCAGTTAGCAGCAGAGCTTAGTAGCCGAGCCCTTAACCACTGCGCCACCAGAGCTCCTTTACAGATGATAAACAAGACCGGAAGAACTGCCTAGCTGACTTGTTGTAGACTTGTGAGTAGCATAAATGGTTACTGTTTTAAGCCACGAAAGTTTGGGATAATTTCTTCTATAGTATTATTATGGCAAAATTGAAGGATATGAAGAGAGGACCTTAGAGTTCATTTAAACGGATCTTTTTTTCTTATGCACATTTTGTAAAAACAGTTAACTCATTTGCAAATGCTTCTACTGCATCCTTTTGGTGCATAGGGGAAGGGCAGGTCTTCAACTACTTATTTATGAGCAGCTGGATGAGAGATCTTAAAAGCAGTGGTCGCTCAGTCCATCAGCAGAGTTTGCAGACTCTTAAAGGCTTAAAGTACACTAGCCACTGGATGCTATTTCTGACTTTGTCTCCAACTCCAAGCAAATTTTGAGAGCCAGTTAGCCCTTGTTCTGCCCCAGAGTCTCCTGTGTCAGATTCCAGAAAATCATTTCAGACACGAAAATTCTGAAGCAGGGCAAAAGCCTTCACAGGTAAAGAGGAAGCTTTTATTAGAGGTTTCAGAACAAGTGAAACGGACAGTTCAAAGAATTTCCAGAACTTAACATTGAAGCACAATGGTAGTTTTTCCAGTTCAGAATCTAGGCTTATTAGCTAGGAACTCAAATTATAGGGGCTTTGACTTTCAGAGTTTGATAAGCGCTACTTGCAACAATACAGTTGAATCTCATGAAGATATTGTGGGGCATAAGAAGCCAGACCCAAAAGAGCATATACTGTGTGATTCTTTTGTATGAAGCTCAAGAACAGGCAAAGTAAACTATGGCATTATCACACAGGATAGAATGAACCTTACAGGAGGGGGCTGTGACTATAAGGGCCACGTAGGGGTGTTCTAGGGTACTGTTTCTTGATAAGGTGTATGTTTCTATACGTATGTTAGGCTTGAATAAAATATTTTAAAACTACGTTGAGATATATATTTTTAATCTATCAGATTGGCAATGGTCCAAAGTATTAGATAGCATGTATTGTTAGGCTTTGGGGAACAGGGACTCTCATATATTACTAGTGAGAGTACAAATTGGTACAACCCCCAAGAGGGGGATTTGACAAATTACAAATTACAAATCCCAGCCCTATGTCCAGGAATTTAGCCTAAGGATGTTCTTCCATACATGTGAAGTGCCATGTGTACAAGGTTATTCATTGCCGCACGCAATATACTAGCAAAGGATTGAAAACAACGGGAATTTTCCTCATTGGGGAACAGGATAAAAAAATTATAGTTCATCCATATATTGGACTGCTATGCAGCTACAGGGTCACTGTGAGTCGGACTCGACTCGACAGCAGTGGGGTTGGTTTTCTTTGGGTGAAGCTGCTATGAAGAAAGAATAAAGAAGCTGTTATCTACTGATGGCAAAAGTCCTCCAAGATACAGTGTAAGCGAGAAGAGCAAGCTACTGAAATATACCTAGTATACTGTCATTTACATAAAATTGTGGCATGGATGAATAATATATATCTGTATTAAATTGTACATACATAAAATTCTCAGGAAGGGGAAATAAGAAACTAATAAAAATTGTCACTTGGCTAGGAGTGGAGGATGGCCACTGAGCAGATTATGGCCTTTATATATTAGTGTACCTTTTATTTTAAAATAATTTTGATGCTTGAAACATGTGAATGATTTATCTGTTCACATCTATCTATGTGAATTATTATCTAAAATATTGTTTGGGGAGAAAAAGATGAAAAAAAAAAACCAAAAAACTTCAGGTCACGTTCCCAAGGACCCACAGAAATGGGACTCACACCTGGATCTTTCTGATGCCGCATTTGAATGAACCACATCAGACAACCAGAGCAGTAAGATTGAAATGGGTCAGGGCCAGGCTGAAGTGTCTGTGTGTGAGGTGGAGTGGACAGGAGGGTAGGGAGGTCTTCAGAACAAGACAAACAAATCCAGACTTCATAAGGAGAGACTTTATTCAAAAGAATTATTGCAAGGGGGAGGGGGGCTATCACAACAAGGAGAGGAAGGCTATTGCAATAGGGAGCACACTCAGCATAGGATCAGCAAGCGTCTCAAGAGTTAGATAAAATGGGCTTTTCCTTTTATAGGGATGAGGTAAACAAGGCTAGAAAAACGCAGATGTGGGGAAGTGGAATGAAAGGGTGGCTGATGAGATAATAGGACAAATGAGAGATCAGAGGACAGCCTGTATTCAGGGAAGTTCTTAATGGGGGGCTGTCTGCTGGCTCAGGCTGAAGGTGGGCCAAAGCTCAGGGGCCAGAGGGAAGGAGAGACGCTTAACCAGAGTTTCGTTAACAAGCACTTTGTTGTGATTGATCAGGGGGGACGGACACGTCAGCTAATCATTTATGAGGCAAAGAATGAGAATTTAGAGAGTATGTCTGTCTGACCTTGCCATAGGTAAACAAGGGGGCCTCTCTGAGTCTTATCTAAGTCATACGGGGAAGGGTGATTCTTTGCACTAAGTCATTTTCCAGAACACAAGGTGTGGGGGGATTACTTAACTGTCCCTGTTTTTCAGGATCACAAGACTCAGGTAAAATTCAACAATGTCAGAGGTGAAGGGATTGTTGCTATCTTTGTAAGTCTTTGATATCAGACTGTCTTAGCTTTTCAGGCTGGTGCCAAAAGCCAAGGACACCTGTTGCCTGGGAGGATAGGATTGCGTCACCTTTGCCCCTGGGGCCACTAGAGATGGTCATGCTTCTGGCTCTCCTGGCTACCCACCAGCAGCCCATGGTCCTCCCCACTTGGAGCTGGGCTTTGCCTTATAAACCATTTTACAAACACAGTTTCTCTCTCTATCCCTTCTTACCTCCCCCTGCAATTCACAGCTAAGCACACTGCTAACTTATTCTCCACCAGACCAAAGAAAAGAGTGGTCCTCTCAGCACATCACTATAAAGTCTCTGATACATCTCTTCTGGAACACCCTACCCCCACCCTCCATTCCAGTCCTTTGATTCTGGATTCAGTTTCACAGCTGGGTCTTCCTATGAAGTGACTGGCCTCTTGGTTTATACGTAAGAAGATAAATCTGAATGAAACCTATATCCAAAAAACATTAAAATGTTTCTTTCTCATTTTCTATGAATTATAACTGAAGTCCCGGGGTGGTGCAAATGGTTAATGTGCTTGGATAGTAACTGAAAAATTGAATGTTAGAGTCCACTCAGACACACCTCAGAAGGAAGACCAGATACTCTACTTCCAAAAATTCAGCCATTAAAAACCCTATGGAGCACTCTTCTACCTTGACACACATGGGGTTGCCATGAGTCAGTGTCAACTCGACAGCAACTGGCAATTGGGTATTAATTACAACTGTATGAACAGTTTCCTAATTACATTCAAACAAGTCCCATCTCGCCCTTACAGTTTTGATGGGACTAATTCCCTCTTATATGTCTTTAAACCTTAATAGTCAGGGTTGGTCCATGGATCAGCAACATTAGTATCACCTGGGAGCTTGTTAGAAATGTAAATTCCTGGGCCCTACCCAGACTTACTGAATTAGAATCTGTATTTTAACAAGATCCCCAGGTGGTGTAGTGATTAAGCACTAGGCTGCTAACCAAAAGGTTGGCAGTTCGAATCCACCAGTTGCTCCTTGGAAGCCCTATGGAGCAGTTCTACTCTGTTCTATAGGGTCACTATGAGTCAGAATTGACCCGATGGCAATGGGTTTGGTTTTCTTATCCTAAGAAGGTGGGAGAAAACTGTGGCAGTCTGCTTCGGTAAAGATTTCAGCGTTGAAAACCCTATGGGGCAGTTCCAATCTGTCTTATAGGGTCACTATGAGTTGGAATAGACTCAGTGGTGATTGGTTTGGTATCCCAAGAAGGATAAGCCCTCGTAGTGCAGTGGTTAAGCACTTGGCTGGTAACCAAAAGTTCTGCAGTTTGAACCCACCAACTGCTCTGAGGGAGAAAGCTGTGGCAGTCTGCTTTGGTAAAGATTTGCAGCCTTGGAGACCCTATGGGGCAGTTCTACTCTATCCTATAGGGTCGCTATGATTCAGAATCGACTTGATGACAATGGGTTTGGTTTTTGGTATCCTAAGAAGACCACCCTTCTGTCTGTTTGTCATACTGTTGTTGCTTGTGTGTTGCTATGATACTGGAAGTTATACCACTGGTATTTCAAATACCAGCAAGGTCACCCATAGTGGACAGGTTTCAGCAGAGCTTCTGGACTAAGGTAGAGTAGGAAAAAAGACCTACCAATCTACTTACAAAAATTACCAATGGAAACCTTATGTATCACAACAGAACATTGTCTGACTTTCTTACTTTGACTATGTCAACAGGGTAGATCAATCTCTAGAGGGTCAGCAAGGGCGAGAGACCCTCGGTGAGATAAGTTGGCACAACAGCCACAACGATAGACTTGAACATGTTGGTGATGGTGAGGATGACACAGCACCGGGCAAGGTTTGGTTTTATTGTACATAGGGTGGCTATGAATTGGAGTTGACTCGATGGCAGCTGACAACAATATCTTAACAAGATATTTTATATGCCTAAAAGATCCCATTGGTGCGAATAAGGGGGGTGGCAGTTAAGAAGGAACAACTTTGCATTTGTATATTCATGTGAAATACTCTGCCTCTCAGAAATATGTACTGCATATGGATGTCTTGACTGGCTTGGAATGAAGGTGAGCAGGGTGAGACATCTGGAGTGTAGTGGGAAAATACAACCCTGAGTTGATCCAGGGGAGACTGGCAGGAGTTCAGCTTGTCAAAGCTCTGGACCAAATGGATATGGAGGTTGCCCATGAAGGCACAGCTGGATGAAGCCATGCTTTAGGTAAAAAATAAATTTCCAGACAATGGATAAACCCACTGGAGATGGAAACTCTGGGTTACTAGAGATTCTCATAATGCTGTCCCTAATGAAAGGGACAAATTAGGACACTGGTCAGCATCCTTCCTTAACAGCCTCCTGGAGGAAGGGTGCTTGCTGAGCGTTTCTAGCAATAAGATGTTATCTAGGCTGAAACTTTTTCCTGGTTCTTGGGAGTAGTCATTCAGGGTCTAATTTAGGAACCTTCTGTCAGAGAGCATTAAAGTTCAGTAACGGAACAAAAGAGGAGATGCTCTCTAATGATGTTAATGGTTTAAAAGAATGAGAAAGGAAGTCATCATGATTTAAATACACTGTATCATCTTCCCCTCTCATGTGTTTAGAAAGAAAGGGGAAAAACCTTATTAAACCAACAATTTATTTTTGTCTGACTACAGAATAATATATGTATCCATTGTAGAAAATTTGGAAACCAAAGCGCAAAGAAAATAAAAATGATCCATAATCTCATTACCCATATTAGATTTTGGTACTTACATATTTAGCCATTCATCTTTATTTCTCTCATTATTTGAAAGACTACTTTGTAATTGTACAATATAGGAATGCGAACATGAAAAAGTTCAAACATGTTAGAACTACATAGGATAAAAAATGAGAGTTCTTACCCCATTCTCCCCACCTCTGTCCCATTCCTTTATCCCAAGAAAACTATAAAAAAGTCTTTTCTGTTTGTATCTGTATTCATATATTTGTATATATGAATGCAAATCTATATAAGCATATTGTCTGGGGTAGTTTTTTGCTCTATTATGTGGACTCATACTCTTTACATATTGTTCTGTATCTTCCTTTAAGTCCTTTAACCATAAATTTTGAAGAGTTTTTCAATATTGGCACATACAGAGCTATCACATTCATTAAACTACTGCATAGTATGTCATAATATGAATACATCACAGTTTATTTAATCTTTTCCTATTGATGAAGAGTTTAATTATCCCCCTTTGTCAATACTATAATTAATATTGCAATGATATTAGTATACATGCCTCAATGCACACAAGTTCAAGTATCCATGTAGGGTAAATCCCTAAAAGAATTCCTAGTACAAAGAGGTTCTAAATTAAAAGTTTTGGTAATTCTTCCTAATTTGTCCTCCAAAAAGTCTGTGATAATTTATAATCCCATCCCATTCAGAGTATCCATTTCCACATATTCTTTCCTACTTTGCTTAAAATATTACCAATCTTATGCGACAAAGACATTTATAGGTTACATAATTTCCTTGTCCTCTATTACAAATGTGGTTGCTCAGAATTTCCTCATATGTTTGTGGTCATTTTCAGTTCTATGAATTGCTTGTCTGATTCATTGCCATTTTTCTAATGGATTGTTTGTTCTTTTTTGTATGGATTTATAGGAGCTTTGCTTTTTACATATTATGAATGATCTTGTCCAAGTGTTTTTCTATAATATATATGTCCACCAACAAAAAATAGTAGAATTTGTCAGAATCACAGCCTGTTAGAAGTTGGACGGGGGACAAACTTGAAAGGTCATTTTATTCACTAGAGCTCAGTCAAGTAAATGAGCTCCAAATTAGGGTAATGGAAGCTTTCAACCATGCCTGATACAAAAAGGCATTTAGACCTGGCTGTGAGAGCCAATTCTTACCATGGCCATGGATGTTCAAGTGATTAGTTTGTCAGATTGCTTCAGGCATAGCTTTTCTTTTGGTGAAATTGAACAGTTTTCCTGTAGAGCGCACAGATTTGGGGTTATGGTGCGTATTAAGGAAAAGAAAGATAGTGCCTTTCTATAAAAATACTATTTGCTTGTTTTTACCCCATCTCCTTTTTCATAGATGTTTGGAAGGACTTTACAGCAATGTACAAAACAAAACAGAATTTAGAAAGAGACGGGAGAGACACAAAAGAACAAATATTGTATGATCCCACTTAAGTGACATATCTAAAGTAGGAAAATACAGGGACCAAAGTTTATTAGTGGTTACCAGGGGTTTGGGGGAAAAGGAGAATAGGGAGTTATTGCCTAAAGGGCCCTGAGTTTCTGTTTAGAGTGATGAAAAACTTTTGGAAACATGGTGAGTGATGGTGGTTGCACAACATGGTGATTGTAATTAGTGTCACGGAATCATCGTACACTTAAACATGGTTAAAATAGCATTCTTTCTCTTACATATATTTCACCACAATAAAATTCCTTAAAAGGAGAGAGACAGGTGTCTTAGTTTCCTAGTGCTGCTGTAACAGAAATACCACAAGTAGGCAGCTTTAACAAACAGGTTTTTTTTTTTTTTTCCTCACAGTTAAATAGGCCGGAAGTCTGAATTCAGGGCACCAGCTCTAGGGGAAGGCTCTCTCTCTGTCCATGATGGAGGAAAATCCTTGTTTCAGCACAGTTCTGCTCCGACACACATGGGTCTCCATGAATCAGAATTAGGGCTTCCTTCGGGTTCCAAGCCCTACTGAGAATTTGCATGTTTAACAAGTCCCCAGGCGATGCTAATACTGCTGGTTAGGGACTAATTCTGAGAACCAAACCAAATGCATTGCTGTCAAGTCGATTCCGACCCATAGCCACTCTGTAGGACAGAGTAGAACTGCACCACATAGGGTTTCCAAGGAGCGGCTGGTGGATCCTACTGCTGACTTTTGGTTAGCAGATGCAGCTCTTAACCACTGCACCAGCAGGGCTCCATTAGTAGAGCAGTGGTTCTCAAAATTTATTATATGTAGGAATCACCTGGGGATCTTGTTAAACTATAGATTCTGATTCAGTATGTCTGGGACAGAAATGCAACTTTTCAGCAGGGGTTTGAACCAGAATGAACCGGTTTGAAATCTTGATCAGAATCAACTCCACGGCGACTGGTTTGGGTTTGTTTTTGTTTGTTTTTATCGTTTAGCAAAGAAAGCTTGCTAGTAGACAAAGAAATGGAGATACAATTTTCTCTTCTGAAAGGAAGTAGTTAGGGACCCTTTTCTGGTCCTCCTCACACTCAGCCCCTTGATGCACCTTATGCAGGAAGGGAATTGAGCTGATTGGTGAGATCCCATCACAGTGATTCCTGGGCCACAGCCTTAAGGAAGGATCATCTCAAATTGATAAATTGCAGTGGACCAGGGAGTGGCACTGTCTTCTTTCCAATTGCACCTGCCCATGGGACCCAATAGTGCACTTTCCCCATGTAGCAGAAAAGTCTGAAACTGCTGACACGTTTGAGAGGGTCAGGGCACTGGACTGGGGCCAGCTCAACAGCAGGGACTGAGAGGGGCTTTCTTGGCTCTACGAGGTTAAGATCAAAAGTAGATTTGGGCTTTGAGGGGATTAGGCAAATCAGATCTCATGGTTTGCTTTATCTTGGGGTAATGAAGGTCTGTCAGTTTGTCATGCTGTGGTGGCTTGCGTGTTGCTATGATGCTGGAAGCTATGCCACTGGTATTTCAAATACCAGCAGGGTCTTGAACTCAGGACTTTGGATTACAAATTCTATTCACCTTCCATGAATAGAATTAAAAGAACAGGCCTGGCCATTCATAAAGCTTTGATTAAAATGTGAAAAATAAAAAGATTTCTTATGCTTATTTACAAAGCCCATAGATAAACTAGACGGTTCCCACAATGGACAGGTTTCAGCAGAGCTTGCAGACAAAATACTAGGAGACCTGATGGATCTCAAAAAAACGTTGCCCAACTTGCTTACTTTGGACACGTCATCAGGAAGGAACAACCCATAGAGGAGGACATCATGTCTGGTGAAATAGAGAGCCGACAAGTGCACGGGAGACCTTCAGTGAGATGGATGGGCACAATAGCCACAATGATGGACTCAAACATGCCAGTGGTCATGAGGATGATGCAGGACCAGGCAACATTTTGTTCTGTTGTACATAACTTCTCTGTGAATCGGAGTTCACTCGATGACAGCTACCTATCTAATGAAGGTCTAACTCATGGGTTCTCAAAATGAGGTCCCCAAGGCAGCAGTATCTCCTGGAAACTTGTGAGAAATACAGATTCTTGGATCCTGTCCCAGGCCTACAGAATCAGAAAATCATCTGTAGTTTAACCAGGCTTCCAGGTGATTCTGATGCATGCTCAAGTTTGAGAACCATGTGTCTAACTTGTGGAAGGAAAAGTTGTTTTCCTGTCACCCAGGCAAGCCCTCTTAAGTATTTTATTAGGATGGGGGCCAATAGCCCAATTAAAAATAAAGTGTTATTTTTGTCTTATGTTTGCAGTTCATCACCGGGTGGGTACATCTGCTTGTCAGGCATGTCCCATGGAAGGGTGAGTGCTCTAGAATCATGATTTGGGGAACTGTGATTCCTTGGCCATAATATTATCTAATAGGATCCTGATGTTATCTTGGTTTTCCACAAAATTTGTAAATTATCTGTCTCTAATATCAGCCAAGCTGGAGTATTTATAGTCTAAGGAAGCTAGCCACAGCACAATTATAAAAAAATAAAATAAAATCTGCAATTTGCATCAGTAAATGGTGAAAAATGTAAAGTTTCATATGTTGTTAGAGGGAAAAAAAGAAAGGGCAGAGAATTTCTCAGAATGAGATGTTGCAAGCTTATGAAATACAGAAATTCAGACAGCTTGTTCAGCTTGAAATAGTACCATTGCTTCCTTCGAGCAAGGGTTGAAGAAAGCATTTAGATCCACACTTTACCCATGTGGAGAATTCATGAGAACACACTGGCATTGGTACCTGGAATTGGTGCTTGTATTAGGAGAACGTTCTTATCATAACATGGTTAATCAGACACATCCCATCTCTGACGTTCAAAGGTTTAGCTCCATGAATAAATCTCCAACGTTAAAGCAAATGGTACAGAAAGCAGCTATGACAAGCTTCCATCTTAGTGGGTCCAACTGAAAAAGAGTGATGGGTTGCATAAATATTTTGATAACTAAAAGGAAAGTGAGTGGTGAATTGAGTCAGGAAGTCACAAAAGAAAATGCAGGCTCTATACTGCTTGCTCGTGATTTATTTATTTCTATCATGCAGTGCTATTAAAATAATGTCAAGGACATAATGATGAATTTAATAAGATATTGATGATGGATTTGACAATGGGCTAGTGCCTAAAGTAGTGAAACATCAGGGAAAAGTGCATTACGAGAGCACTTGCATCATTAAAGTGACTCCAGGCAAACCAAGAAGAGGCAATGAGACTTCCTTCATATGCAGTAAATGGTTGCTCCTGAACTAAAAGCTCTCCAGCTCTTATCCTGGGATGATGGATCAGGATTGAAACTTCTGCATCTAAGGGGAAAAAGAGAGAGTGCCCCAACAGGTCTAGATCAACCAGATTACCCTCAATGTGCAGACATCTTTAACAAAGCCAGGCTAGTTATCAAACATGTGAAACATGGCTCAAGATGAAAACCATGCAGGTATTTCACAAAAGGCAAATGAAGCCCCAAATTTACTTAATTCCTCACTGAATTCAAAAGCAAAATGGTTTGTTTATTCCATTATCAGGCATTGTTCAATGCCGTCAAAATCTCATTTAAGTTTTTAAAAGTCACATTGGGGATCTAAATTAACTATAAGTACAGGGCTACTCTTAGGGATTTCTTTAAGATATATTCTCGTTGTTTTTCATCTCTTTGCATCGAGCTATAAGCAAAACAAATTGTAATGTAAAAAGCTATCTCAAAACACAGCTTCTTTCAGATTGTCTTTTGATCTTTGCATTTTGAGAGTTCTCAAAGTGGGTTTGACTTGCTGTCTGTACATATTAATTAAATGAGTAATTGTTAAGTCTCTATTTTACTTTGTATTGGAGAAGGAAAGTGACATAGAAAAGGGACAACGGGCAAAAAGGGAGAAAAGAAGGAGAGAGAGAAGGAGTAAGAAGAAAGGGGTGAAAATGGAAACAGAAGGAGAGAGATGAAGAAAGGAAAGGAAAGAACAAGGCAAGGAGAGAAGAAAGATCAATTCATGTCACCATTTGATCAGATAAGGAATCTGAATGCTCTATAATTTATTGTCCCATTAAGCAAACCTACCAATCACTCAACTTTTACTTTACTTTGTTTGTGTAGTCAAAATGAATGAAGTAAATTTAGTTCTGAGTTTAGAACCACAAGGATCACACCATACCTCATATGGAAACTGTGGTTAGGCCTAGGACATGTGTTTCCAAAGGCAGCTGCTAACGTCAGTGAGAGATTAAAGATGCCCACCAAGACACGGAAATTTTCATTGTTTGCATCACTGTACTTACAGGAGGCAAGAAATCAAAGCAATGTTATTAAAACTTTTGAATTATTACAAAAGCTTTGCACGTGGTAATGTATTTAGTTTTTCAATTTTGCCACAACCTTTCAACTTCGCTGTTTGATTCCAATAAGTCTGCTTGTTTTTCAGTTTCTTTGACAATGTAAGAAGAAAATTATTTGACTATGTGAGAAGAACTGGATCCCTGGTAGCACAGTGGGTAAGAGATCATTGGTTAGCAGTTTGAATCCACCGGCCACTCCTTGGAAACCCTATGGGGCAGTTCTACTCTGCCCTATAGGGTCGCTATGAGTCAGAATTGACTTGATGGCAACAGTTTTGGTTTCACGGGTATATAAGAAGAAAGTTCTAGGTATCTAGCACTGTGTTTCAGTTCTTTATTTCTTTTTCTTAAGCAAAATAAACTAATATAAAAGATAGAAGTGACTATATCATTGAAAAATTTAGAAGAAATGGAAAGCAATTAAGCCTGAAAGATAGCCAGGTGGGAAATGAATTATTGTTGTATTTTCCAATGCCTTCATAAACAAAACTCACTTAATCTTCATGACCACCTTTGCACTGAGTATTTTATGGGAGCTCCAACAAGTTGAGAGACTTAACCATGTTCAGACAGCTTAACCATGTTCAACATATCATAAGGCCAAGACTTTGAACTCAGGATTTTGGATTACAAATTCTATTCACCTTCCATGAATAGAATTAAAAGAATAGGCCTGGCCATTCATGAAGCTTTGATTAAAATGTGCAAAATGAAAAGAGTTCTTAAACTTATTTACAAAGCCCATATACACACTAGATGTTTCCCACAATCTTTCAGTGGTAGAATATGAACCCCACAGGGATACCTTAAGGTCATCCTCACAAGGCAAAGTATGCGGAAGTGTCGCGTCCATGAAGAAAATGTAAGGCAAGGCTTTTGGGGAGAAATTATTCCAGCTCCAGTTATAAGATGGATGTCCCTGGTTTTTCAGGGACAGCTTCAGAAGAAGCTCCTAAAATCATTGTAAACTGTATTTTGAAGATATCAGGCCCCAAAGCTGGAGTGTTAAGTGGTGGCCAAGGCACACAGAAACCAGATTCTCTGACTAAAGGGCGCGGCTGAGAAGTTCCAGCAGATTGTTGTCCTGTAGAAAGTTGGACTGAGTTTTCCACATCTGATTTTCCAAGAAAAGCTGGGAATTCTCATTTTTATGTGAAATCTCCATAGCAGAGACCACTGGTCCTCACTCCAAAACCATGAGCTCCCCTACACTTCCCAGTCTCCAGTGCAGTCAGGTTGGGGTCATGTGACCAGTTCTGTCTAATGGTCTGTGAGCAGAAGTGGGTGAGCGATAAATCACTGGGCCTGGTTTTCCTTTACAAATCTCTCTTTCTCCCTCCCTCCTTCCTTCCCTTTCTCCTTTCTCTGTCTCTCTTCAGGAGTATGACTCAATTGTACCTCAGACTCATATTATTCTTGATTAGTTCCCTCCAGGATGTCCCAGCTACCCTTACATTAGAGGAATAACACTTGATTTCCATCTGAAATTCAGATGGTCCATTAAAACATGTGGCAGAGACTGAGGGTCATGCCCCAGTATTTGTTCTTTCCTTTTTCTATGATTCTATGAAACTAGACTTAGCCAGCCATATGAATGTTCTGAATAAAAGCTAATTTTCAAACTTTCCTTACTACTATGTATGGCCATATGACTAAGGTTTGGTTAATGGGATGAGAGTGGAAGTAAAGTGTGCAACTTTGGGGGTGTGCCTTGTCTTTCCCTGTTTTTTCTTCTCATTGCCCACTGGAAGCAGACATCATGAAGAACCATATTGGACCACATGGATGAGAAGGGGACTGTAGAACCTACTAATACTAGGGAGCTGCCGTGTCAGTCTTGGATTGCTTTTGTTCAGACTGAGAAAAAATTAACTTCTGATTTATGTATGCTACTCACTCTTGTAAGTGCTGGGAAAAGCATGAACCAAGAAATCAGCCAGACCTTGGATTCCATCCCAGCTCCACCACCTGCCAAGTAACCTGAGGCAAGTTACTTAGCATCTTCAAATCTCCAGTTCTTCCCTCATTAAGTGTGGATTATATTACCTGCCTCTGAGCTCAGTGTATGAGGCTTCAATAACATATGTCTGACTCCTAGCCCATATTAGGCACCTAATGGATGTTCACTTCTTATTTCTAGATATCCCATGTGCTAATAAATAATAACAGTGTAACTGGAAAGAGAAAAGACATCAGGGGACTTGTCCTGACCAGTAGGAAATTATGTCTTTAAACTACAACTCTTGTGCTTGCAGAGTCTCTCTGCCTAGGAAAATCAAAATTTCATAGTTTCCATTCATGTTTTATGCCTCATAGTTGATTTTCAATGGTACACATGATCTGACAATGTGGAGGTTATGGCCAGCACTCTGATTGTTCAGGACCATGCTGTACCAGTTGTTAGAGATTTTAATATGCCTCTGGTTGTGCCAAAAATGTGGAGAGCAGATAGGGTAGAGCACCCTTTGCTTTTCAGAACACCTCAGTAAGTTTGGGCCATGCAGAGGTTGCCATCAAGTCAGCTGTGACTCATGGTGACCTCATGTACAACAAAATGCCACATTGCCTGGTTCTGTGCCGTCTTCATGATCATTAGCATGTTTGAGTCCATTGTTGTGGCCATTGTGTAGTGCCTTCCAACCTACGGGGCTCATCTTCCAGGACTATATTAGACAGTGTTCTGTTGAGATCCACAGGATTTTCATTGGCTAAAATTTTTTTTTATTGTACTTTAGGTGGCTTACAGAACAAATTAGATTCTCATTAAACAGTTAGTAGACATATTGTTTTATGACATTGGTTAACAACCCCACGACCTGTCAACATTCTCCCTTCTCGAACTTTGGTTCCCTATTACTAGATTTCCTATCACCTCCTGTCTTCTGGTCCTGGCCCCTGGGCTTGTGTGCCCCTTTAGTCTTCCTTTTGTTTTATGGGCCTGTCTAATCTTTGGCTAAAGGGTGAACTCCAGGAGTGACTTCATTGCTGAGCTAAAAGGGTTTCCAGGGGCCAATCTCTCAGGGTTTCTCCAGTCTCTGTCTGGTATTTTTTTGTGAGATAGAATTTTGTTCTACATTTTTCTCCAGCTCTGTCCAGGCCCCTCTGTTGTGATCCCAGTCAGAGCAGTCAGTGGTGATAGCCAGGCACCATCTAGTTGTACTGGACACAGTCTGGTGGAGGCCTTGGTAGTTGTGGTTCATTAGTCGTTTAGACCAATCTTTACCTTGTGTCTTTAGTTTTCTTCATTCTCCCCTGCTCCTGAAGCAGTGAGACCAATGGAGTATCTTCGATTGCCATTCACAGGCTTTAAAGACCCCAGATGCTATCACCAAAGCAGGATGTAGAACATTTTCTTTATAAACTAGGTTATACCAATTGAGCTAGACATTCCCCGAGATCATGGTCCCCACAGCCCTCAGCCCAGTAATTCAGTCTGTCAGGGAGTTTGGATGTGTCTATGGAGCTTCCATGGCTTTGCCTTGGACAAGTTGTGCTGACTTCCCCAGTATTGTGTACTGTCCTACCCTTCACCAAAGTTACCACTTACCTCTTGTCTATTTAGTGTTTTTCCATACCCATGCCACCCCTCCCTCATAACCATCAAAGATTGTTTCTTCTTGTGTGTAAACGTTTTCATAAGTTTTTATGGTAGTCATCTCATACAATATTTGTCCTTTTGTGATAGACTTATTTCACTAAGCATAATGCCCTCTAGATTCATCCATGTTGTGAGATGCTTAGAAGATTCATCATTGTTCTTTATTGTTGGGTAGTATTCCATTGTGTATATGTGCCATAGTTTGTTTATCCATTCATCTGATGATGGACACCTAGGTTGTTTCCATCTTTTTGTTATTGTGAACAATGCTTCAGTGAACACAGGTGTGCATATGTCTTTCATGTGACGGCTCTTATTTCTCTAGGATATATTTCTGGAGTGGGATTCCTGGATCATATGGTATTTCTATTTCTACCTTTCTAAGGAAGTGCCATATCATTTTCCAAAATGGTTGTACCATTTTGCATTCCCACCAGCAGTGCATAACAGTTCCAATCTCCCTGCAGCCTCTCCAATATTTGTTATTTTCTGTTTTTTTGATTCATGCCAGTAATGCCAGGGTGAGATGGTATTTGATTGTGGTTTTGATTTGTACTTCTCTTATGGGTAGTGATCACAAAAATTTCCTCATGTGTCTGTTAGCCGCTTGAATGTCTTCTCTGGTGAAGAGTCTTTTCATTTCCTTTGCCCATTTTTTAATTGGATAATTTGTCTTTTTGTTGTAGAGGTATTGGATTTTCCTGTAGATTTTAGAGATTAGACATTAGTCCGATTTGTAATAGCCAAAATTTTTTTCCTAGTCTGTAGGTTCTCTTTTTACTCTTTTGGTAAAGTCTCAACAAGCATAAGTCTTTAATTTTTAGAAGATTCCACTTATCTAGTTTATCTTGTGGAGTTTTTGTGTTGTCAGTTATGGTTTGTATCCTGTTAATGCTATGTATGTGGGCCTCTAGCATTGTTTCTATTTTTTATTCTAAGAACTTTATAGTTTTTGGTTTTATATTTAGGTTTTTGATCCATTTTGAATTAGTTTTTGTGTGTAGTATGAGATATGGGTCCTGTTTCATTTTTTTTGCAGATGGATATCCAGTTTTGCCAGCACCATTGTTAAAAAGACTGTCTTTTCCCCATATGATGGACGTTGGGCCCTTGTTGAAGATTAGGTGACCTTAGGTGGGTGTATTTACATCTGGGTTCTCAATTCTGTTCCATTGGTCAATGTATCTGTCATTGTACCAGTACCAGGCTGTTTTGACTACCGTAGCTGTATAGTAGGTTCT
>NW_004444018.1:5599294-5646137 GCF_000243295.1 Trichechus manatus latirostris
AGCCCTTCTATGACACTGTCCATTTCTGAAATCTTGTTGTCTATCTTTTGGATTTCTAATTGTTGTTTTTGTATGATTTCTAGTTGTGAATTTATTTTGATATTTTGTCCTGTATTATTTCCCTGAATTCTTCCATTGTTTTGTCTGTATTTTCCATGGTTTTGTCTGTCTTTTCCATGAATTTGTCTATTTTTTCCTCACTTTTGTCTGCCCTTTCCTTCAACTCTTGGATATCCCTGAATATTAGAGATTTGAATTCCCTATCAGGTAGTTCCTGTGCCTTTTCTTCTACTGGAAATTTATCTGGTGTTTTATTTTGGACACCGACTGGAACCGTCTTGTCCTGTTTTTTTTATGTGTTTTAATATTGTCTGCTGTCTTCTGGACATTCATTAGTTATTTTCTTCTTTTATTGATTGTAGATTTGTTTGTTTCATCCTGCTTTTTTGTTTTATTTGGTTATGTCTGAGCAGGTGGGCTGTACATTCTTTGTCCTTTGCTCATGTGTGGGCGTGATAATTTTCACCTCCTTGTCCAATAGGCAGGACCAGTCGCTCAGCTGTGGTGCAGCAGGGCAGTTCCAGCTGAAGGAGAGGGGCTGGGATGGGTTGTTTGTGGCACATACTGGGCTGACAGGGTGGGCCGTGGGTCAGTGCAGGGCAAGTTCCGGTAGGCCATGCCTGGTCTGCTGGGAGGTGCAATGTTCAGTGCATGGTGCAGATAGGCAAGAGAGAGGGAGGAATCATTGGCTAATTTTTAGAAGTAGATCACCAGATGTTTCTTCCTAGTCTGTGTTAATGTGAGAGCTCCACTTAAACCTGTTCACCATAGATGAGCCTGCTGAAATACCAGTGCCTGAACTAAGAAGCATGTTCCTCACATGTATTATTTTTTATAAGCCTGTCTAATCTTTTTCTGAAAAGTGGGCTTCAGGAGTGGTTCCAGTTATGGGTTAGCAGAGCATCAATCAAATATATGAGACCAAGTGGGCAGCTCCTCTCCAAAAGCAGGACAACAAGGCAGGAAGAGACAGGAACTGGATGAATGGACACAGGAAACTCAGGGTGGAAAGTGGTAGCATGCTGTCACATTTTGGGGATTGCAACCAATGTCAAAAAACAATATGTATATACACTTTTGTATGAGAAATTAACTTGAGCTGTAAACTTTCATCTAAAGCATAATTAAAAGAAAAAAGAAATACCAGTGGCATAGCTTCCAGCATCATAGCAACACGCAAGCCACCACAATACAACAAACTGATAGATGGGTAGTGGATGCACAGGTTGATGTTGTTGTTGTTAGGTGCCATTGGGTTGGTTCCAACCCATGGCAACCCTATTTACAATAGAACAAAACACTGCCCAGTCCTGCGCCATTCTCACAATCTTTGCTATGCTCAAGCCCATTGTTGCAGCCACTGTGTCAATCCATCTCTTTGAGTGTCTTCCTCTTTTTCTGTGACTTTCGACTTTACCAAGCATGATGACATTTTCCACGGACTGGTTCCTCCTGATAACACATCCAAAGTACATGAGATGAAGTCTTGCCACCCTTGCTTCTAAGGAGCATTCTGGCTGTACTTTTTCCAAGACAGACTTGTTTGTTCTTCTGGCAGTCCATTGTATACTCAATATTCTTTTCCAGCAACACAATTCAAAAGCGTCAGTTCTTCTTTGGTCTTTCTTATTCATTGTCCTGCCTTTGCATGCATATGAGGTGATTGAAAATATCATGGCTTGGGTAGGCGCACATAGTCTTCAAAGTGACATCCTTGCTTTTCAACACTTTAAAGAGGTCTTTTGCAGCAGATTTGCCCAATGCAATGCGTCGTCTAATTTCTTAACTGATGCTTCCATGGGCATTGATTGTGTTCAAAGTAAAATAAAATCTTCAACGGCTTTGATATTTTCTCCATTTATCATGATGTTGCTTATTGGTCCACTTGTGAGGATTTCTGTTTTCTTTATGTTGAGGTGTAATCCATACTAAAGGCTGTAGTCTTTGGTCTTCATCAGTAAGTGCTTCAAGTCCTCTTCACTTTCAGCAAGCAAGGTTGTGTCAGAAACCACTGAAACCTGTCAATCATTGGTAACCTTGCTGGTGTTTGAAATACCAGTGACATAGCTTCCGGCATCACAGCAACACACAAGCCACAAGAGTATGACAACTGATAGATGCATGGGGTATATAGATATAGCACCTGTAAGTTAATGTGAAGTAGCAAGTTGAGAGCTAGACTCGCATGTGATGATTTTATCTTTTGCACACAAGAAGCAGGTGGAAGAGAGGTTATCCAGGGAAGAGGATGCCCTTGAAAATTGTAATAGGATGGAGCCCAAGAGAGCCTGGCCAATAAGAAATTGTGGTTGAAGCAGCTGATGGAATTTTTGGAGAGCAATATCTAATATCCCAGGTTAATTTGTTGCTTGTGCCAGCTATGCTGTAATCTCCTTTCCTTATGGCGTGGATTGAATTATGTCCCACAAAAAATGTATGTATCAGTTTGGCTGGGCAATGATTCCTGGTATTGTTTGATTTTCCTATATGTTGTAAATCCTGCCTCTATGATGTTAATGAGGGAGGTTGGGCAGCAGTTGTGTTAGTAAGGCAGGACTCAATCTACAAGATTGGATTGTGTTCTGAGGCAATCTCTTGCGATATAAAAGACAGAAGTGAGCAGAGAGACAGGAGGACCTCATACCACCAAGAAAGCAGTGCCAGGAGCAGAGTGTGTCCTTTGGACCCAGGGTCCCCACGTGGAGAAGCTCCTAGTCCAGGGGAACACTGATGAGAAGGCTGACCGGGAGAGAAAGCCTTCCCCTGGAGCTGACTCCCTGAATTTGGACTTATAGCCTACTTTACTGTGAGGAAATAAATTTCTCTTTGTTAAAACTATCCACTTGTGGTATTTCTGTTATAGCAGCACTAGATGACTAAGATACCTTATTTCAAACTTCCTGTAAATTTCATTCCATGAAAAACTTTATTAGCACTCTGAGAGAAGGAAGGATTTGGAGTGGTTTCAAATGTGGAATGAAGAAAGCCAACAAGAGAAAAACCTAAAGCCATGTTACAGAGCTGGGTGCCGAGTGAACTTACCGGGAGACCAAGAGATCCAGAGAAATCTCCTGAGATACTGGGGATGTAAGCCATCTTATCTGAACACTAAGATAAAGGGCTACCCAGAAGTTTGAAGGACACAAGATATTTTGGTGGACAACTGTGGAATCTATTTGAATGGAGTATTTTATTTTCTTAAGCACAGTTGGTTAGAACAATAAAATCACTTGCAAATACTTTTTTTGCATCTGTCTGGATGAATGGATGAGATATTCCTGCTCCTAACCCCAAAGAGTGCATTTGATGAGCCAGAGGCTTCAGAGGGCAGAAGGCAGTGTGCATCAGAGCTTTGAGGCCTCACAGGGGTTCTGAGATCTGAAGTAAGGAGAGCATCTTTGTGGTGCATTGAGAAAGAACTGGCGTGCAGCTAGATGAGAGGTCTTAAATGCAGGCTATAAGCAGAGGCAGTAGAAACGTCAGTTAATCAGATGAAAAATATTCACCAGCAAGTGGTAAGGCGCTATTAGAGGTTTAGAACAAGTTAAAGAGACATTTCAAAGAACTTCTAAAGCCAACACTGAAGCAAAACAGTGTTTCACCAATCATAGGCACCATGTCTAGAAGCTGGAACCCAAACTGTAGACACTTTGAGTACACAATCAGATATGTGCTACTTAAAATGCTGTTCAGGTGAAGAAACACACACATTCATTAAGTGTAAACCATCAGAGGATTCTCTGCTTCATGAATGCTTGTCCAAAACTTCATTCATACATATTTGAGACATGTTGCTATTAGCTCCTGTTGAGTCGGCTCTGACTGATGGCAACCCCATGCACAACAGAACAGAACGTTGCCCAGTCTTGCTCCATCACCGTGATCGGTTGTGGATTGGACTGTTGTGAGGATTTTCAATGGCTGATTTTCTTAAATAGATCACCAGGCCTTTCTTCCTAGTGCATCTTAGTCTGGAAGCTCTGCTTAAACCTGTTCAGTATCATAGCAATATGGAAGACTCCACTGACAGACGGGTGGTGGCTGCACATGAGGTGCAATTGCTAGGAATTGAACCTAAGTCTCCCCCCGAAAGGCAAAGATTCCACCACTGAACCAGCACTGCCCCCACTGGGTACACCATTAGAGACATAGGTGTCAGGAATATTTTGAATTTTTCTTCGTCCTCATCACTAACATACAAATTTCTGTGAAGCAAGTACCATATTTTGCTCAAACCCCATAATCTTCTGTTCCAGGCAAAATACAAAAAGAACATAAGCCAGGCTGCAGCTTCCATTTGGGTCTCTTTGGCAGGGAAATAAAGGAGACAGGAGCTGTAAAATATACTCCTTGCTCGGAGTAGGGCAGAGGAAGGATTCCTTAATAAAATGTATGTGTACTAAATCCTGCCTGGAAGCACAGAATGATATAAATAAAAACATGGCTTGCCGTTTCAAAATCCAGTAAATTATATTTATGGCTGTACATTGGTCAAGATGAGTAGATAATGGTAATCCAATAAGCAGATAAGGGTAATAAAATGAGCTGATGTGGGGCAGAAGTCAGACTTAGCGATGGGAACAACCTTTCACATTTGCAGTCCTGAAAACTCTCATTGAATGCCTTGGGACAGGTATGATGGCCAGGGCAGGGTCAGGGGCCTGGGCAGAGAGTGAAGACCAAAGGCCATTTTTGCTTGTAGCCCTTCACTAATGACAGGACATTCACAATTTTCTAGTTTTATAATAGTTAAGCTGTATGTTTCCTAAGAAGAAATATATAGCAAGACAAAAAATGAAAAAACCAAACCCATTGCAGTCAAGTTGATTCCGATTCACAGCAACCCTGTAGGACAGAGTAGAACTGCCCCATAGCATTTTTAAGGAGTGGCTGGTGGATTCAAACTGCAGACCTTTTGGTTAGCAGCTAAGCTCTTAACCACTGTGCCACCAGGGCTCCATATAGCAAGATAGAGAAGAGAAATATTTCCTCCTCAGAGAGATTTTAGAAAAGAAAAACTAGGGCAAGAACCAGTTTCCTTTGGGGGAATACTTTACCTAAGCAGCAGAGTAAGCGCTAAACACATTTTCAGACTTAGACAAAAATAGAAATTCTAGCAATTGTCGAACTCCTAAAATCTGCCCAAGACTGATTTTAACAGATTTCTTTCAGTTTACATCTGTTGTGTTGTGGCTGAATATACAGGAATAGATATAGCTCTAAACTCACTTTTGTGAGTTGTCCTGTTCTCCAGATGGCCCCCTAATCTTTCCCTGTTGGAGTTTTATGCATGTAGCTGGATGCAGGGAGAAGAGTCTCTGTGAAAGCAGCTCTCAATAGTCCAGTCTTTTTGTCACTGGAAACATTTGCACAAACAGTCCTGGGGTAGGCAATGAAGAATATTCCATTAAGTTATTTGGATTTATGTTAGGCCTTTGGGTAACCAGTTGCCAGCGAGTCAGCTCTACTCATGGTGACCCCACGTGTGTCAGAGTAGAACTGTGCTCCACAGGGTTTTCAATCATTGATTTTTCAGAAGTAGATCACCAGGTCTCTCTTCTAAGGTACCTTTGAGTGGACTTGAACTTCCAACCTTTTGGTTCTCAGTGAAGTGCGTTAACTGTTACACCACCCAGGGCCTGTGGGTAAGGAAAAGTATATTCATGCCTTCATATCTGGGCCTTAGGTTGAAACATGCAATTCTACTGGAGAAAGTCTTACTGACCATATTTGACATGAAGACCTGGTTTCACATCAAGGCCAAGGCAGGGTTGCCCACAGGTCTGTGCTTGAACCCTTTTTGCCCATCTATGCAGAGAGCTTAGAACCACAGGCTCCCATTGACCAATGCACACAGCTCAAGTTAAACGGAGCATGTGGTAGAGAGAACTTTCACGAAGACCACCCAAAGCAACCAATGGAACTCTCCAGTTTCTCAATTTTCTCTTAATGGACTTAGCTCTTCTTCTTCTAGCATATTCTAAAACTATGTGAACTAGTTTTGTTTTGTTTTTTAATTTTGGCTGATTTAATTTCATTTTCAGAGACAACTCAGGGCAGGTAGAAAGCCCTTTGTGTTTGCCATCAAATCTACCTGGGTTCAAATTCTTGCGCAGCCCTGTGTTCTTGCACATGTTGCCTGAATTCTTTGAACTTCAAATTCTTCGAACTTCAAATTCTTCATCTGAGAAACAGCAGAAATACTGCCTATAGTGCACAGCTATTGTAATGCTTAGGAATCATTTGTAACACCCCCCTGGCTTATGGAACAGACTCATTTAACAAAAACTATCATTAAGCCCTGGAGTCCCTGAGTGGTGCAAACAGCTAATGTGCTAAACTGCAAACCAGAAGGTTGGAGTGTCTAAGCTCACCCACAGGTGCCTAGGAAGAAAGGCCTCACAATCTACTTCCAAGAAAGCAGCCATTGGAAACCCTATGGAGCATTGTTCTACTTTGACATACAAAGGATCTCCATAAGTCAGAGTCAATGACAATTATTCCGTACCTGAAGCTTTTCTAAAATTCTTATTTATGGTCCAATTTGCTGGACTTTATCATAAATAATACCCTATAAAATATCCAGCTCTGTAGTTCACAAAGTGTTTTCATGTTCATTGTCTCATATATATCTGACAACTGTCAGAAAGTTCGGTTTTATTATTATCTTCACTTCAGAGATGAGAAGACTGAGACTTAGAGAGGCTCAGTTAATTCCTCATGGCCAGACAGTAAAATGGCAGATACAGGTATCAATGATGCCATAATTAAAATGCACTGATGGGGGACCGAAGTCAGGCTTTGTAATAGGAACAACCTTTCTCATTTGCAATCCTGAAATCCCTCACTGAGTGTTTTAGTATAGGGATGATGACCAGGGAGGGATCATCATCATCACCACGGCCAGTTCATTACTAGAGCAGAGTTCAAGTATGCACACACATTCATTCTTTTATATACTCATTGAATACCTATAGGCCCTGGCCTAGGGACCAAGAATATTGCAGTATACAGGAAGCACAGCCCCTATCTTCAAGGACTTTACACTCCTGCAGTGAACACAGGCATTAAACCGCTAATTGCACTGACTGTGGGAAATGCAATGAAAGAGATAATGCAGGGAACTTAGAAGCCTAGTGTAGCCTTGGAGAGTCAGGGAACACAGTTCTAAGTGATCTTGGAGCTGAAATCTGAATCGCAAATAGTAGAAATATGAATTATACTAAATGTCATAACATGACTGAAGTAACCAAATGTACGACACAACACTGATCGGGGACAATCAATGAAATCCACTTAAGACTGTCATCTTACACGGTGAGTGCTACTTGCTGCAGTATCAGTCCGCTTGTGTGAAGTGTGCCTCAGCGCTGGAAAAAGAAAACACAGGAAGGGGCCAAATACAGTCATGGTAACAGAAACACAAAGAACGCAGGTGGAAGCGTATCCAACAAGCAAGAACAGCCGGTATTCAGTAAGTAGGCTTCCATGGGAGTTGACATCTGTTATTCATTTGTTGATTCTAGGTTTGAAGAAAAGCAGGATGATTGGAAATACTTCTATGTTCTGGAAAAATATTGAGTGGAAGGGCTCTTAGTGCCTCTTAAATATCAGTCCATTACTTTCAACATTTAGTACAAGCCTGCTATGTCCATTTAAGAATGGACCAGAGGGTTGGCAATATCTAGATTCAATAATTTCAAAGCTATGGAAGATCAAAGACAGCGCCTTGCTTTAGCATGGAGAAAGGAACTCTGCCATTATGTAACATTATGGACATTTTGGGGTGCTTGGGAAGTGTTGTGGATTGAATTGTGTCCCCCCAAAATATGTGCTGAAATTCTAACCCCTGTACCTGTAAATATATCCCTGTTTGGAAATAAGGGTTTTCTCTTGTTATGTTAATGAGGTCATACCAGAGTAGGGTAAGTCCTAAACTTAATCACTTCTGAGTCATAAAAAAGGGCGGAATAGACACAGAGACACACATGGGGAGAGGATAGACGTCAAGGATTGCTGGCAGACGCCAGAAACTAGGATACTCAGAAGGAATCAACACAGCCAAAAAACCCTGATTTGGATTTCTAGCCTCCAGAACTATGAGACAATAAAATCCTGTTCTTTAAAGCCACCCACTTTTGGTATTTCTGTACAGCAGCACTGGGTAACCAAGATAGAAAGAAATCAGAGAAAAAGTGTAAGGAGGAGGAGATAGAGATGTGGATAATAATCAGTGAATGATTTGCAGCCCTACTGCCTGTCTAGGAGTCCCTGGGTGGCACACACAGTTAAGTGCTTGACTACTAGCCCAAAGGTTGGCGATTCAAACACACCCAGAGGCACCTTGGAATACAGGCCTGGTGATCTGCTTCCAAAAGTTCACAGCCTTGAAAATCCTATGGAGCTGTTCTATTCTGCACACCTGGGTCACCACAAGTGGGAATTGACTAGGCGGCATGCTACAACAGTTGCTTCTCTTAGGCAACATAAGAGAAAGAGCAAGAAAAAGCAGAATAAACTCAGCTACTTATATAATATAGTGGTTAAGAGCTCAGGCTGCTAACCAAAAGGCTGGCAGTTTGAACCACCAGGTTCTCCTTGGAAACCCCATGGAGCAGTTCTACTCTGTCCTGTAGGGTCACTATGTGTCAGAATTGACAGCAATGGAGGTTTTTTTTTTTTTTTAATTTAAATATAACATAAAGGTTCAAAGTATGGATGTTGATATCAAACCAACCTGGATTTAAGTCTCAGTCCAACCATTGATTAGCTATAAGCTTCTAGGCAAGTTTCTGAATCTCTCTACAATCCAGTCTTCTCATCTGTAAAATGGGGATTTTACTGGGACCTATCTCACGGGTTTTTGAAAGAATTAAAATAATTTAATGTACATACAGTTAATTAGCACTGTGCCTAGTACACTCAATAAATATTAGATGTGTTATTATTTTTTAATGGACTGAGTAGCTCCCCCAGCTGTACAGCAATCCTGTTCATCTGTAATTCCTATTGGACTGCAAATATTTTAAGAAAACGCTTGGGGGAAATTAGAGTTCCTTGGTGAGTTGCCAAACAGCTGACAGTACAAAGGCAAATGTCAGCCCAGTAATGGGATCTCAGTTTCCGAGTGCTGCTGTAACACAAATCCTACAAATGGGTGGCTTCAAAGAATAGAAATTTATTTTCTCAATAGTTCAGGAGGCTGGAAGTCCAAATTGAGACACCAGCTCTATGGAAAGCCTCTCTCTCTGTCAGCTCTGTGGGAAAATCCTCGTTTTAGCCTCTACAGCCCAGCATTCCTTGGTTCCTTGACAGTCGCCACCTGACGTCTTTCTTCCCCCAGTTTGCACTTGCTTCTGTGTCTAAGCTGTTCTTTATATCACTCAGAAGTGATTAGGTCTAGGATTTGCCCTGTATTGATCTGACCTTATTAATGTAGCAAAGAAAACCCTTCCCCAAATGGGATTACATCCACGGCTATGGATGTTAGGATTACAGTACTTATTTTGCAGGGGACACAATTCAATCTATAGTGGTTCTAAAGCAATAACCAGAGTTGGGTCTCTGTCTCTAAGAAGCTCCAGGTCAGCCTCAGGTATCTAGAGAACTCTGTGATGCTAAGACATGCTGATGCCTTCGTTCGCCTGCTCTTATCCCTTTGTAGCAGGGGCGTGGCTGGCACCTGGAAGCATCAGAAGAGCTGGAGCAGACCAGCCCTCCACACCTGGCTTCACAAACTCATCTGAGTTGTCACCCAATCCCCTTTCAGAAAATTCCAGCCCATCTTGTGTATCTCAGTTACTGTAAAATATGGGAATACATTGCTTTGTGTCCATACAGGATGGAATACGATTTTACCAATCACCCTCGGTATGACCTCAGCCAAGTTACTTAAGAAATCAACTTCCAACCCCTCATCTCTAAAAGCAGGGCTGAGGATACTGTCTCCATCAGGGCCCAGGCACAGATCAGAGGCCCACTCAAGCTGAGTGATTGGGGTGATTTCAATAAGGGGGTTATTGACAAGAGGTGGGCGAGGTTTGGGGAAACCAGCAAGGGCTGTGGAGGGCTATTTGCAGCCTTAGTCCTCAAGGGCTGGGGGACGGGATCGTTACCAGAACTCAGAGAAGGTGACGTTACAAAGAGGTTCATCTGACAAGAGCTGTGGCCTTTGGTGGAGGGACACAGCTAATCCCTGGCAGCTCCCCAGGAATGGGCCAGAAGTATAAATGAACCACTTGTCTCCTACTCTCTGATTTGCTGTCTGTGCTAAACTATTGGCCAAACTCAAGTGGAAACCGAGTACAGAGAGCCTGTTGATTCTGTCCATGCAGGTCAGCACCTTGGGGGCACAAAACATAGTAAGAATGTGTGTGCGTGTGTGTGCATATGTGTGTGTGTGTGTGTGTGTGTGTGTGTGTGTGTGTTCTGAGGCAGAAACCAAAAAAACCAAACCGGTTGCCGTCGAGTTGATTCCGACTCATAGCTACCTAATAGGACAGAGTAGAACTGCCCCATAGGGTTTCCAAGGAGTGACTGGTGGATTCAAACTGCCGACCTTTTGGTTAGCAGCCAAGCTCTTAACCACTGCGCCACCAGGGTTCCTGGGGACAGAAAGGGGGGCAGAAAATACCCAGCACAAACACCACCAAGGAAGGTTGATATGACTATGTTTATTAGTTTTTGCTACACCGAAGCACCACAAAGTGGGTTGTTTATAAGAACAGAAACATATTGCCTCCTGGTTCTGGAGGCTAGAATCCAAATCAACATGTCAGGCAGGACCATGCTGTCTCCTAAGTCAATAGGAAAAGATCCTTCCTTGTCTCTCCAGCTTCCAGTAGCCCCAGACATGCCCTGGCTTGTAGCTGTATCTTCACACCACCCTCCTTTCTCTGTCTGTCTCTCTGTGTCTGTCCTCTTTTGTAAGAACATTACTAATATTGCATTAGGATCCACCCTACTCTAGGATGACCCCAAGTTAACCTGATAACATCTTCAAAGACCCTATTTCCAAACAAGGTCACATTCACAGGTATCAGGGATTAGGACTTCAACATATCTTCTCAGGGGATACAATTCAATCCATAACAGCAGGGAATAAGTCAGTTTGTGAAATACCCACCAGTGCCTGGCAGCTAATAGGGGAGCAGTAAACGCTTGTCACCCCCACCCAGCCCCACCCACAGCTCTCACAGAGAATCCTACAGCTCTGTGGCCGCAGTCCACGTACCACACAGTGTAGGTCTCAACCTATCCACTCTGCACAGGCAGAGAATGCTCACTCTGTTTAGGAGATTTTTGATTTTGCTTTTGTTGCTTAGGTTTTGGCTTAAGTGTGTATTCACTCCACATTCCTTAGTGGAGTTCTTGGCAACCAAGCTTTGGCCTGTCCTTCTCAAAGTTTACCTGGCGAGGTGATTCTATTAGGTACGGTCTGCAAGAAATTAGTGGCTAATTTTCAAATCTTTCGCCTGTTTCTTTGTTGTTGTTGCTATTAGCTGCTATGGAGTTGGGCCCCGACTCACGGTGACCCCATGCACAACGGAAGGAAATGCTGCTCAGTCCTGCGCCAGCCCCGTGATGGGTTGCTGACTGGACCATAGTGATCCACAGGGTTTTCACTGGCTGATATTCAGAAGGTCTTTCTTCCTAGTCCATGTCAGTCTAGAAGCTCCACTGAAACCTGTTCAGAATCATAGCATCACTCAAGCCTCCCCTGGCAGTTGCTGTAGCTGCATATGAGGTGCACCGGCTGGGAATTGAACCTGAGTCTCCCAAATAGAAGGCAAGAATTCTAACACCAAACCAACATTGCCTCTTTGCCTACTTAGAGGGATATATGTGCCAGCATCAAAATTAGACAATTAGCAACCAAAAAGACTAACTATACTTATAGAAAAAAAGAAAGGAAGATTGTGGCAAATCTCCAAATAGTTCCAAGAGCTTAACCTTTGGAGAGAGGAGTTTCTTAGTTTTGCAGGCATTTGTTAGCCGGCCAAGCCATAAAATCTCTGCTCTCTGGTCAGCCAGTTTCATTAAATTAGTCTTAAAGACAACCAATAAAAGGTGCCAATCATTCTACTTAACTGTGTGGCTAACCATCTATTATTAATGAGAGCGCATACTTTTGGAATAGTAAATGGGGTCTCAGAGATCTGAGCTCCATAAGCCCCATAATGCAATAACTCCCAGGCCTGGTATCACGTGATAAATGGAATGATTGATCAGAACTGCAAACAAAAGATTGATGTTCTCTGTGCTGTCCCACTTCTCTCCTCCTCTTCCCCTGTGGTTTAGCACGACTAAAAATGCGAAGTGGAAGATATTTTTTGAGTAAGACATGAACAAGCAAATAAATGTTTGTTTTCTCATTGCTGATTTCTGAGAGGTTAAACCTTGGTAGCTTGCAAAAATCTATTGTGTTATTTTTTCAGCCATATTTTCCTTAACAGGAAGAGATTTCTGTGAGGCTAAGTGCTGCAATTAGACTGGAATTTAGGACATCTTTACAATTATGTTCACATGTGATTGGAAAGGTGTCTTAGGGGCCATGAGCTGTTTTGGTCAAAAGGGTATTTCAGAATGCAAGTTGTAATGGATTGAATTTTGTCTATCCCCCAAAAATTTGTGTTAGAATCCTAACCCCTATACCTGTGGATGTAATCCTATTTGGGAATAGGGTTTTCTTTGTTATGTTAATGCAGCCATATCAGTGTAGGGTGTGTCCTAAACCTAGTCACTTCTGAGTTATAAGGAGCAACATAGACACAGAGACAAGGAAGACAAACTGGGTGGAGGGGACAGATGTCACGTGAAGATCGCCAAGGTACCGAGGAATACCAGGGCTGCAGAAGCTGAGACAAGGATCTTCCCCAAGAGCTGACAGAAAGAGAGCCTCCGCTATAGGCAACCAAAACCCAAATCCATTGCCATGGAGTCGATTCCAGCTCATAGAGTAGAACTGCCCCATAGGGTTTCCAAGGAGTGGCTGGTGGATTCAAACTGCCGATTCTGGGTTAGTAGACGATCATATAACCACTGAGCCACCAGGACTTTTAACTTGGGCTTCTGGCCTTCTAAACTGTGAAAAAATAAATATCTGTTCTTTAAATCCACACACCTGTGTTATTTCTGTTACAGCAGCATTAAGGAATTAAGACACAGGTGAAAAGGCAAAGTTCTGATCTCCCTTTTAGCCGAATCGCTGCAGGTCAAGTGATGAGGCATTTTGCAAGCTAAAGCAACAGCAAAGATGCTTTCTCTTAACACATCCCAGCATGAGAAACTGTCCTGTCTTTGTTCTGCCCAGTAGCCAACTCCAAATAGCAAAGCTTTATTAGCACACTCTCTGGTCATTTGGTCCAGGGATATTAATGTGTTTTACTAACATTAACCTGCTAATCCCAGCAAGAGCCTGAGGAGGTTGGCAGGCTGCCATTCATGTCATTTCATGTGAACGCACGAATAACTGCAAATTTAGCCACTGAGCCAGAGAAAGTGGGTTCTTGGTCCTCTCCAAACAGTAAGTAGCAATGTATCATCATTTAAAAACAAAAACAAAAAACAAACCAATTGCCATCAAGTCAATCCCGACTCCAAAGCACTCTACTACTAACCAAAAGGTTAGCCATTCGAACCTACCCAGAGGCACCTTGGAAGAAAGGCCTGGCGATCTGCTTCCAGAAGGCCACAGACTTGAAAACCTTATGGAGCACAATTCTACTCTGAAACACATGGGGTCACCATTGTTGTTAGGTGCCGTCGATTTGGTGCTGACTCACAGCGCCCCTAGGTACAACAGAACGAAACACTGCCCGGTCCTGCGTCATCCTCACAATCATTGTGATACTTGAGCCCATTGTTGCAGCCACTGTGTCAATCCATCTTGTTGAAGGTCTTCCTCTTTCTCGATGACCCTCCACTTTATCAAAGATGGAGTCCTTCTTCAGAGACTGGTCCCTCCTGATAACATGCCTAAAGTATGTGAGACAAAGTCTTACCATCCTTGCTTCTAATGAACATTCTGGTTGAACTTCTTGTAGACAGATTTGTTCGTTCTTCTGGCAGTCCTTGGTATATTCAATATTCTTTGACAACACCGCGATTCAAAGGCATCCATACTTCTTCGGTCTTCCTTATTCATTGTCCAGCTTTCGTATGCATGTGAGGGCATTAGGACATTGGTAATTCTCTTAACTGGCATTGGGAGAGCTGGGTGTCCAGTTATTTCTGACCCCGTAAGAAAGTTGAAGAGTAAGTTGGAGCAGGGACAGAATAATTCTCCTAAAAGGTATTTAGGGGGAGGGGATACAATTGTCTAGAAAACTCGTGATCCTTTTGATCAGTGGTTTGTAAGCTTGGTTGCACATTGGAATCACCTGGGGAGCTCTACGAATGATTGATGCCTGGGTCTCACCCCCAGGAGTGCCTGGGTGGTGCAAACGGTTAAGCACTCGACTACCACCCAAAGGTTGGCAGTTCACACCCAGCAGAGAAGCCTCAGAAGACAGGCTGGACATCTGTTTCTGAAAGGTCACAGCCTTGAAAACACTATGGAGCAATTCTATTCTGCACGTGTGGGGTTGCCAGGAGTTGGAATCAACTCGACAGCAACAACAACCACAATGGGTCTCTCCCCAGGAACCCTGATTTAGTTGGTCTAGGGTGTGGACTGGCATGGGGAGTTTTCAAAGCCCATGAAGTGATTCTAATATGGATCTGAGATTGAGAAACACTACTCAAGTCAAGAGCGCCACCAAGACCCTCTGTTCTCAGGTTCTTTGGGTTTGGAAAGACCCAGTTTTGCTAGTGAATAGGAGACTTCAGGCTTATGGAATTTTTTAAGAGTTTGGCTTTTTATTGAACATTTTACAAAAGGGGTTTAGTCAAAAAAGACCAAAGCCCATGCCATCATCAGACTCCTCAGATTCAGATTCTTCTTTCTTTGCTTCTACTTCCTCCTCCTCAGCTGGGGCAGCAGGAATGGAGGGGGCAGGGCCTGGCCTGCACACAAGGCTCCCCATGTTGACGTGGGCCAGGCCTTTGCAAATCAGCCCGGCCAGAAGGCTCAACATTTACACCGACTGCTTTAATGAGGGCATTGATCTTATCCTCTGTGATTGTCACCGAGCTCGGAGGTAGAGGCTGTGATCTGTGCAAGGCTAACTGCTGCGTGTGTGGTGCTAGTCGCTGGATGGTGTGAGAGATTCAACCAAATCGGCCTTAGCTTCTTTAGGAGAACCAAACATCCTAGCGACAGCTGAGGAAAGCGGGCTTGTGGCATTTTCACAAAGTTATTTGATACAACTTTTATGTTAGTAGTATTTATGCCTGACTACTCTGTACCTTGGTGGTGCAATGGTTAAGTGTTCGGCTGCTAATCGAAAGGTTGACAGGTCAAACCCACCCAGCATCTCTCAGGGAGAAAGACCTGCCGATCTGCTTCCATAAAGATTACAGCCTAGAAAACCCTATGCAGCAGTTCCACTCTGTCACATGGTGTCTCAGTTATCCAGTGCTGCTGTGACAGAAGAACACCGCAAGTGGATAGCTTTAACAAATGGAAGTTCATTCTCTCACAGTTCGGGAGGTGTAAAGTCTGAATTCAGGGCGCCAGCTCCAGGGGAAGGCTTTCTCTCTCTGTCAGCTCTGGGGGAAGGTCCTTGTCATTCATGTTCCCCTGGGTCTAGGAGCTTCTCAGCACAGGGACCCTGGGTCCAAAAGATTTGCTCCAATCCTGGATTCTTGGTGGTAATGAGGTCCTTCTCCTCTCTGCTCACTTCTCTTCTTTATAATTCAAAACAGATTAGCCCAAAATACAACCTAATCCTGTAGATTGTGTCCTGCCTCTTTAACGTCATAAAGGTAGGATTTACAACACATGGGATAATCACATCAGATCACAAAATGGTGGTCAACCAACAATACCGGGAATCATGGCCTAGCCAAGCTGACATACATTTTTGGGGGATACAATTCAATCCATAACACATGGTGTCGCTATGAGTCGAGACTTGACATTGACTCCACAGCACTTAACGACACTGTATGCCTTGGAGTCCTGGGGTGGTACAAACAGTTAATGTGCTCGGGCCAAAAGGTTGGAGGTTTGAGTTCATCTAGAGGTACCTCAGAAGAAATGCCTGGTGATTTTCTTCTGAAAAGTGAGCCATGGAAAACCCTACGGAGCACAATTGTACTCTGACACATGCAGGATCACCATGAGTCAGAATTGACTGATGGCAACTGGTTTACTGTGTGCTTGCCTACAAGTTTTACACTAGTGTTCTTCAGAGTATGGGCAGCAGTTTACAGATTGGTGGTGAAATAAATTTAGATGGTTGCAACTGGCACTTTTTATTTTAAAAATAAATAAAATAGAATTGAAAACATCCTAGTCCATCACAGATAATAAGGGTATTATTTTGTAAAATGTTGGTGTTAGTATGAGTGTGTGTGTGTGTGTGTGTGTGTGTGTGTGTGTGTGTGTGTGTGTGTACTAACTTGTACTAGGTCTTCATGTTTTATTTTAATGAATATCATGGTCAAAGAAAGCATGTAAAACTCTTACCTTAATGAATTTTGCTTATCTTAATGAATATCATGGTTAAAGAAAGTGTGTAAAACTCTGATCTTCATATCCTGGAGTGTATGTCTTCTGTTTTACATGAGAAATCTTGGGCTCTGAAAGGTTTCCTAACTTTCCCCCAAGTTCACCCGGATACACCAAGTGAAGACTCACGGTTCAAATCTATTCTGGTGTGTCTTCAGGCCCATGCTCCCTCTGTTGCACACAATGCCTACTGTCATCCAACATTCAGGCTTACTTACACCAATGCTAATGGCATATCCTCAATTTTCCTCTCATCTTTTGCACAAATTTGAAAGACATCCAACTAACAGATTTAAGTAAAAAATCTGAAGGCCTTTCCCCTTTAATCTTCTACCCAGTGAAGGAGACCCCTCTACTTCCATTCCAGGGCTTTACAGCCTGATACCAGGAACGTTTTCTCTTTGGGAGCCTGATTCCTTCTCTCCCTTGTCAACAGGAAGTTGACCTGCCTGTAATGAGTTGGAATCGACTCGACGACAATGGGTTAAGTATGGTTAAGAGCTCCATCTGCTCTTGCAGATGATTTCTGGGTTATACCCGAGGTAAACAATTTCGTAACATATTAAAATTGTAACATCCCATTCCTCTAAAGAGCCCTGGTGGCACAGTGGTTAACAGCTCAGCTCCTAACCAAAAGGTCTGCAGTTTGACTCCACGAGCCGCTCCTTGGAAACCCTGTGGAGCAGTTCTATTCCGTCCTATAGGGGTGCTATGAGTTGGAATGGACCCTATGGCAATGAGTATGATTTTTTTCTTTTTCTTTTTTTTTTGGTCATCCCCTCTGAAGAAACACAAATTTCCCTACAATAGATTCAAACCTGACAGGTGAGCCCCGAGTGCATTAAGGAGTGCTGAGATTTTTCCTTTAAGTAAACTTTTTGTTAATATATAACATACATACAGAAAAGGGAATAAACCATAAAGGCACGGCACCATGAATTTCACAAAATGAACACTCATATAGCTAGCACCCAGATCAAGAAAGAGTACAATATCAGCGCCCAATCTGCCTTCCTGTCACTAGCCCCCATAAGAGTAACCACTATCCTGACTTCTAACCATAAATTTTTTTTTTCTATTTAAACACTTTATATAAATGGAATCATATTATATTTACTTTTTTGTATTTGGCTTCTTACTTTCAACAATATCTTTATGAGAGTTATCCATATTGCTTTGTTTATAATTTGTTCATTTCCACTGATGTTCAATATTCCTTTGCATGAATATGCAACAATTGATCAACTCATTCTTCTAGGATGACCATTTGGATACTTTCCAGTTTGGCCTATGAACATTTCAGTGCTACTATGAATAATCTACAACATATCTTTGATGAACATATGTTTGCGTTTCTGTTAGCTATTTACCAGGAGTGGAATTGTTTGACAAAAGGTACATATATGACAACTTGAAGAAATGTACTCAATGTTACTGAATTGTACATGTAGAAAACTGTTGAGATGAAGTACGTTTTGTTATATATATTTTCACCACAATAAAGGTTTTTTAAAGGTATGCAAATATTTAGTTTTAATAGATCCTGAAAAAGGATTTTCCCATGTTGTGCTGTTACGTTCCCACTAGCAGTATGGGAGAGTTCCAATCGCTTCACACCTTCACCAAAATTAGTGTATTTTCTGTGGGTTTTTTTTTTTCATTTTTAGCCATCTGTATGTATGTGCTTAGTACTTATCATACATTTCTCTCGTAAATCAACTTTAATGAGGTTTTAATTTACATCCAAGGAACTATAACCACTTAAAATGTACAATTCAATGAACTTTGACAGATGTATACACCGGTAAAACCACTGCTGCAATCAACATACAGAGTATTTCCAAGTTTCCTCGTGCCCCTTCTGTGTTTTCTAGAACAGACACTGGAAGAGAAAAGGGGTGGCTTGCTTGCTGGTCTGAAGGAAAGCGCATTTTTCTCCTTCTCTGCTGGAGAGGCACAGTTTCTCCAATGCTAGATTCCTGTGGGGCGCAGGGCACAACTTTCTCAAGCTCTTGACTGGGCAGTGGTGGGAGACTCAGACAGCACGGTAGGAATTGTATTTCATTTCAGTTCATTTAAATTTAAATGTAAAAATTCACGTATGGCTAGTAACTACCAAACTGCACAATCCAGATTTAGATTTTGCTAGAAGTTTGTTTCAGAATTACTGCAGGCTAGAGTCAATGTGGAGCCCTGGTGGCATAGCTGTTAACAGCTTGGCTGCTAACCAAAAGGTCAACAGTTGGAAGGCACCAACCGCTCCTTGGAAACCTATGGGGCAGTTCTACCCGGAATCGACTCTACGGCAATGGGTTTTGTATGGGGTTTAGAGTCAATGTGGATTTGCCTCCCTATTACATAAATGAATTTCATAGACTTCTTAAGAGCAAGGTCTTTGACTTCTTCAGGACATTTCACTTTTTTTTTTTTTTTAAATCAGGAAAACAGAAATCAAACTACAGAGTCCAAATAATCTGTGGACCACATCCCTCCCTGCCAGATTTTAAAAATGATATACATGTAGCAAGTTCATACTTCAATTTGTGCTTTGTGTTTAAGCTTCAAGTTTTGGGAATGAAACAGACCAGGGTTGAATTTCAGCTCTGAATCTTCCCATCTGTGTCACCTTGGGCAAGCCTCAATTTCCCTGAGCTTCAGTTTCCTCATCTGTGTAATTGGGATAATAGATACCATTTCATGAGTGTCTGACATATCAAACCGTTGCCGTCGAGTCCATTCCAACTCATGACGACCCCATGTGTGTCAGTAGAACTGTGCTTCACAAGGTTTTCAGTTGTTGATTTTTCAGAAGTGGATCACCAGGACTTTCTTCCTAGGCACCTCTGGATGGGCTTGAACCTCCAACCTTTTGGTTAGCAGCCAAGTGCATTAGTCATTTGTACTACCCAGGACTCCTCAATACATCATAAACCAAAACTAAACCAAACCAGTTGCCGTTGAGTCAATTCTCACTCATAGCGGCCCTGTGTGTACAGAGTAGAACTGTACTCCATAAGGTTTTCAAGGCTGTGATCTTTAGCAAGCAGATTGCCAGGCCTTTCTTCCTAGGCACCTCTGAGTGGCTTCAAATCACCTTTTCTGTTAGTAGTCAAGCACTTAACTGTTTGTACCACCCCGGGACTCTGTGACACATCATTGTTGTTGTTGGGTGTCATCGAGTCTATTCCGACTCATAATGATCTCACGTGACAGAGTGGAACTGTCCCATAGAGTTTTCTTGGGTGGAAGCAGATTGCCAGGTCTTTCTTCTGTGGAACCACTGGGTGGGTTCAAACAGCCAATCTTTCAGTTAGCAGTGGGGTGCTTAACCATTGGGCAACCAGGGCTCCTCAATAAATGTGAGTTGTTGCCCATACTCCCTTTTCTGGTGAATGGTGCTAATAAACACTCCTATCCTAGAGTTTTATTATCATACAAACTCTTTGAGAAGTACAGAGCACTACAAAATGTGAAGTGTTGTTCCCTGAGTTAAAATGAGTAGGAGAAAAAATAATAACTTTCACCAGTTGAGACTCCTGAAATAAAAACATATGTCAGACTATGGTAACCCTTATCTTACCACAGCCACTGAAAATCATTTTCTATAAGCAGCTATCAGCAGAGTGCTCTAGTACCAGGAGGTGAGACAGTACCACAGAAAGGTGTAAAGACTTGTGAGGGAGCACATTCCTTATCTCTTGTGGTGGCCCTTCACTCCCAGGAGGCTCAGCACAGCGATTCTGTTTGCTTAGATCTCAAGCAAAGTTCCCTCCCAGGAAGGCAGCTGGGTTTGCATTGGGGAGAAGGGATCTGAGAGCTGTGACTTGCCCTGTTCAAAAGGTCCTACAGGTACTGGGGGAGAAGAATGCTAGTGGGTCCCAAGAGGTGAGGCAGGGGAAGACAGGGAGGAGGCAGAGATGGGTGCACTGAGTGACCACTACCTGCCGGGTGTCAGCTGGATGTTTTATTCGTAATACTGCTCACCACTGTTTATTCACTGCTCTGTGGAACATAGTCCAGAAACTGTGCTAAACCATTTAATCTCCGTTTAACCCTCACAACAATAAATGGCATTGTTGTTCTTGTTGTTAGTTGCCATTGTATTAGCTCCAATTCATGGCGACCACATGTGTAACAGAATGAAACATTGCCTGGTCCTGCACCATCTTCATGATGGTTGATGTCTGAGTCCCTTGTTGCAGCCTTTGTGTCCATCCATCCCATTGAGGGTTTCCCTCACCTTCACTGACCCTCCATGATGTCCCTCTCCAGCGACTGGTCCTTCCTGATGACACATCCAAAGTAAATGACTTGACGTCTCAGACAATATTCTGTGATCTATAGTGTTTTTATAGGCTAATTTTCAGAAGTAGCTCACCAGGTCTTTCTTCCTAGTCTGTTTTAGTCTGGAAGCTCTGCTGATACCTGTCTACCATGGGTGACTTGCTGGAATTTGAAATACTGGTGGCATAGCTTCCAGGATTATAGCAGCATGCAAGCCACCATGGTATGACAAACTGACAAACAAGTGGTATAAATATTACTGTCCCCATTTTACTGATGATGAATCTAAGGCTTAGAGAGGAAAAATAAGACACCAGAGGTCACAAAACTACTGAGATTTGTGCCCAGGTCAGTGTGGCTCCCTAATGTATGCACTATGAAATATTACCCTTCCACATGCTTCCCACTTAATTCTCCCAGAAACTCCATAAGGTAGGCGTTACCACATTTTATAGATGAAAAGCAGATTTGAGGGTTGGAGTAATGCCAAATTCACAGATCTGGAATTCCAGCAGTGGAACTAGGACTTGGAACCAGCTTTTCTGACTCCACATCCAGGACTCCTTCTGTCATATGACATAGTAATAAGAGATAATAGTTAACATTTTTTGCAGACCCACTATGTGCTAGTCACTGTCCTACCATTTTACTTGTAATAACTCATTTAATCCTCGTTAAAAACATCAACTATCTTTGCAGTATCATCTCCATTTACATACATTGAAACTGAAGCCCAGAATGGTTAAGCACTTTCCAAAGCTACATAATAAATACTCAGAAGAGCTGGGATGTGAACCTGAGCAGTACAGCTCTGGAGTCACTCTTCACCACTCTGCTAGGGCCAACCCCAGTGTTGAGGCATCTCAGCCACAGGTGGGAGAACCTTCAGGATCACTCTAATGCATCTGGGCAGGGTTGAAAGCCACATGGTAAAATGAATGTCTACAGAAAAGAATAGAAAAAGGACAATTGCTGGTGACAGAGCTCCAAGAAGAGTAGCAAGTTAGGTAGCCACGAAGTACTGGCATGTCTCCTTGTGGTCCACGAAATTTCTCTGCTTTAATTCTCATACACAAGACTGGCCTTGCTCTATGCACAGTGGAAATCGCTAAAGTCTAGAATTGACATGAGAAGTTGATTTATTTTCATTGTTCGTTACACCAATTCAATGCAATTTATTTAGGCCCACTGCTCTCTCACTCAAAGGGAAACTCATAATGCAAACACATTAATCTTGGGAGACAGTATCTTGGATACTGGCAGTTTGGATAATTACACTGTTACTCTCAGCATGCATGGTCTGTTCATAGGCAACAAAGAAGCTTATCAGATTCTAATAACCTGTGGTGCATATTATACAAACTACTGTACACAAAGACAATTTGAAAAGAACATTCCATAACATAGGCTCTTCTTTATAAGGTGGAAGACCACTATGAAAGGCCATTTCTCTGACCAGCAGCCTGGCTATGACTCTTTTAAAATTGATTCTCTAAAGGCTCTTCATTAAGGAAAATCTGAAATTACACACCAGGAGCCGTGTGACCTTGAAGTCATTAGGGCTTGGATCCAAAGACAAGGGCATCAAATATATTCGCTAAGTCTCTGCTGACTTCAGACACCTACTAACTTATAGCTATAGTGTCCCTCATCAAGTTCTCTGAATTCAGAGACCTCTGAGTGCCTCAGATAAGGATGGTTCTGATGACAAGGGAGCCTTGGACAAAACCCTCAGGCTTAAGCCACCCTCCTAATTTTTTTTCCAGTTCTAATTTCAGTGAAGTTGACTCCAACTCATGGCAAACCCATATATGTCAGAGTAGAACTGTGCTCCATAGGGTTTTCAATGGCTGATTTTTCAGAAGTTGATCACCAGGCCTTTCTTCATAGGCACCTCTGGATGGGCTCAAACCTGCAACTTTTTGGTTAGCAGCCAAACGTGTTAACTGTTTGCATCACCCAGGAACTCTCTCCTAATTAGATATGATGAAACCGTCTAGGACTGGTAACTCTCCTGCTACATCCACTGGCCAGCTCCAAGATGTAACTCTGTCTTTGACATGGATGGTAAAGATAAAACTCTCAGAGGAAGTGGCTAAGCCAGATAGTCAGACTCTGTGGCATAAAAATCACCAAAAGCTATTGTAACTCAGAGATGCTGACAGTGATGACCCTCCCCTCTGTCCTTCCCCCATCCACCTGGAGTCTATATTGTTGAGTTCCAGTCCACTACCTGTTCTTGTAAGTTACCTCTCTATCTCCCTGGTGGCCTGAAACATTGCCCTCACAACCATAGATCTTACCTATCTCTGCCTAACACAGCTTCCCACAAGGGTGTAGGATACCCGTTTGCTTTGATCAACTGCCATTTTTACCCAACTCAGTGGGTTTTTGTTTGTTTGGTTTGGGTTTGAGTTTTTGGTGTTACTCTTTTTGCATAATGGCCTGTGGAGTCTTGTGGCCCCAAAGATTTGCCTCAAGGTCTGCTCTCTGACTAGTGGGGACAGAGAAGGCCAAGTGGGCAAGACTCTAGAACCCCTACCCAGCCTCAATCAAAGTCCATTTTCAACTGAATTGTGTTAGGTTGTGCTTGAACAAAAAGATCCTAATGCTAACATAAAGTGCTTGGCAACAGTGATGTAAGGAAAGTGACACAGGTTTGAAGGAGGTGAAGCTGTGTCCTATGTTCCTCTGAGAGTCCCTGGCTCTTAGGCATCAACCCCTTCTCATGTGTTTGCATCCAAATGTAGAGTTAATGTTTGTCGAGAATAATCATCTCATCTTGCCATCATTACATGTGTTCATTGGTCTTCTCATTGTCTCTAAAACCCACCTCACATTTCCCTGCTTGTCTGCCTCTTTTCAAGGTATTTTCCAACCTGGAATGCCCTCTTGCCAACATATTTCTCCTGGTAGGGACAGGCTCCTCCTCTGTGTTCTCTTAGCACATACACACACATCTCTGTCTGGGCACACAGCATATTTGGGGGAAACACTGATTCTACAGCCAAGGTGGACCTGGATTTTATCAACTCTGTGGGCCCCCTTTTCCTAGCCTTTAAGAAAGGTATAAAGTCCGTGCATGGTGCAAGTGATTTGCATTTGGCTACTAATGGAAACGTTGGCGGTTCGAATCCATTCAGCAACACCACAGAAGAAAGGTCTGGCAATCTGCTTCTGTGAGATCACAGCCATTGAAAACCCTATGGCGCACTTCTACTCTGACACACATGGGGTCGCCATGAGTCAGAATCAACTTCATGGAAATGGGTTTGTGTTTTTGGTAAGAAGGGTATGATGCTATTTAACTTACAAGTTTGCTATAAGAATTAAGTGAGGAGATGTGTATAAAAATGTCTGGTAGGACCTTCCCTTTATATGCATCTCAATAAATTAGTGTCCCTTCTCTGTGCACAGCTATCTCCTCTCTGGACTTTGAGTTATTAAGGACCTTGCTAACAGTTTAGTGGACATAATTATTATTAATTGAGGGGTTCCTAAGTACAAGGTGCTTTTTGCAGAACTTTACATTTTCTATCTTATTTAATGCACACACACACACATACAATCCATAAGATAGGTTCAATTTATTAACCCCATTTTGAAAATGAAGAAATTGAGGTGCGGGAAGGTTATATAACATCTGACCTGGGTTGAATCCCAACTTTATCACTTTTGCTGTTGTTAGTTTCCAAGAGTTTCCAAGGGGTGGCTGGTGAATTTGAACCGCCAATATTTTGGTTAGCAGCCATAGCTCTTAACCACCGTGCCACTAGTGCCCACAATATCTCAGACATGCCAGGAAAATTGTGAGACTTTGAATGAAGCAAAAAGTTTTGATTACTGGGGATCCTGTCTAACACACCCTTCTAGAGTTTTCTCTGCTTTTTATTGACTTTGAGCTATTTTACAACTTTGTAAGTTGGAGAAAATGGATAATACTGCAAATGATTCTTGTCCATAGAAATGCAAATTAATTGTGTCCTGTGGAACCAATTGATTATTTCCCTATGGATTGCACAATGGTCCAAGAAGTCTTATGGCCCCAAAGATTTGCCTCAAAGTATGTCTTCTGGCAAGTAGGGACAGAGAAGGCCAAATGGGCATTTACTTGATCAATTCATTTCACCATCCCTTACTGCCTATATATGTGGGGTTCTTTAAATTCTCCTTTCAACCTGTTTATAATATCTCACTAGTTCTCCCATTAATTAATGAGGTAAATAAAACCTCTGATGTGTGTTTATTTTATATTTGCATGACAGTCAAGATTTTACCAATTTTACATATATATATATGTCCTTTTATGGACACCATAAAGTGCTCAAAATGAAACATGTCTTCCCAAGGTCCGAAGTAAGCATATGAATCTCCAAACACAGGTCCAAATTCTGTCCCTTAGCTGTAAATTCCTAGAGTGTCTTTTCACTTTGGACACAATTTCTTTTTCTTTAATTGAAATATAATTCATATACCAGAAAATTCACCATTCCATAGTTTTTAGTACTTTTTAATCATCAAGCCCCAAGTTTCAATTTTAAAGGATTCTATGGGCAAAATATTGAAAGACATAGGAAGTGTCGAAAGAAGATGGAAGTAATACACAGAGTCACTGTACCAAAAAAGAATTGGCTAATGTTCAACCATTTCAGGAGGAAGCTGTTTTAGTTATCTAGTACTGCTATAACAGAAATACCACAAGTGGATGGCTTTAGCAAAAAGAAATTTATCCTCTCACAGTCTGGTTGGCCAGAAGTCCAAATTCAGGGCATCAGTTTCAGGGGAAGGTTTTCTCTCTCTGTTGGCTCTGGAAGAAAGTCCTTGCCATCAATCTTCCCCTGGTTGAGGAGCTTTTCAGCACAGGGACACCAGGTTCAAAGGATGCACATGCTCCTGGTACTTCTTTCTTGGTTGTATGAGGTCCCCAACTCTTTGCTCACTTACTTTTCCTTTTTGTAAGATAAAAGGTGGTGCAGGCCACATCCCAGGGAAACCCCCTTTACGTTGGATCAGGGATGTGACCTGACTAAGTGTGTTACATCCCAACCTAATCCTCTTTAACATGACCTAATCTTGCCTCATTAACCACAAGCAGAGATTAGCATTTACAACACAGAGAAAAATTACATCAATCACGAAATGGAGGACAACCACACAATACTGGGACTCATGGCCTAACCAAGTTGACAGATATTTTGGGGGGACACAATTCAATCCATGACAGTAGCATATGATCAAGAATTGGTGGTATTAAAGGAAGAAGTCCAAGCTGCACTGAAGGCATTGGCGAGAAACAAGGCTCCAGGAATTGATGGAATACCAACTGAGATGTTTCAACAAATGGATGCAATGCTGGAAGCACTCACTCATCTATGCCAAGATATTTGGAAGAACTAGCCAACTGACTGGAAGAGATTCATATCTGGGCCCGTTCCAAAGAAAGGTGATACGATAAAATGTGAAAATTATTGAACAATATCATTAATATCATACACAAGTAAAATTTTGCTAAAGATCATTCAAAAGTGGTTGCAGCACTACATCAACAGGGAACTGCCAGAAATTCAAGCTGGATACAGAAGAGGACATGGAACCAGGGATATCATTGCTGATATCAGATAGATCTTGGCTGAAAGCAAAAAATACCACAAAGATGTTTACTTATGTATTATTGACTATACAAAGGCATTTGTCTGTGTGGATCATAACAAATTATGGATAATGGTGCTAAAAATCGGAATTCCGGTACACTTAATTATGCTCGTAAGGAACCCGTACATAGACCAAGATGCAGTCGTTCGAACAGAACAAGGGGATATTGAGTGGTTTAAAATCAGAAAAGGTGTGCGTCAGGGTTGTATCCTTTCACTATACTTATTCAATCTGTATGCCAAGCAAATAATCCAAGAAGCTAGACTATATGAATAATGTGGCATCAGGATTGGCAAGAGCCTCATTAACAATTGACACAACCTTGCTTGCTGAAATCAAAGAGGACTTGAAACACTTAATGATGAAGATCAAAGAATACAGCATTCAGTATAGATTACACGTAACATAAAGAAAACAAAAATCCTCACAACTGGACCAATAAATAACATCATGATAAATAGAGAAAAGATTGAAGTTGTTGAGGATTTCATTTTACTTGGATCCATAATCAATGGCCATGGAAGCAGCAGTTTAGAGATCAAATGACGTATTGCATTGGGCTAATCTACTGCAAAAGATCTTTTAAAAGTGTTGAAAAGTAATTATGTCACTTTGAGGACTAAGGTGTGCCTGACCCAAGCCATGATATTTTCAATCACTTCATATGCATTGGAAAGCTGAACAATGAATAAGGAAAACCGAAGAAGAACTGATGTCTTTAATTATGGTGTTGGTAAAGAATATTGAATATACCATTGACTGCCAAAAGAATGAACAAGTCTGTCTGGAAAGAAGTACAGCCAGACTGCTCCTTGGAAGCAAGAATGGTGAGACCTCATCTCACGTACTTTGGACATGTTATCAGGAGGGATCAGTCCCTGGAGGAGGACATCATCCTGGTAAGGTAGGGGGTCAGTGAAAAAAATGAAGATCCTCAACAAGATGGACTGACACAGTCGCTGCCAATGGGCTCAAATAATGATTGTGAGGATGGCAAAGACCAGACAGTGTTTTGTTCTGTTGTACATAGGGCTATCATGAGTTGGAACCCACTCGATGGCACCTAACAACAACGATCATCACCACAAAAGAAACCCGGTACCCATTAGCAGTCACCACCCTTTCCTCTTTTGTCCATCACTGGGCAACTACTGGTCTACTTTCTGTGTCTATGGACTTGTCTTTTCCGGACATTTCATTTAAATGGAATCACACAATAAAAAAAAATTTAAAAACGCCCTCTTGTCACCTGGACTCACAACAACACCGTGTGTTTCAGAGTACAACCGATCCATAGGATTTTCTTAGCTGTGGTATTTACAGAAGCAGATTTCCACCCAAGGTACTGCTCGGTGAGTTTGAACTGCCAAATGTTAGGTTAGCAGTCAGTCACAAACCATTTGTGCCACCCAGAGACCTAGAATCATATAATCTGTGATCTTTTATGTCTGGCTTCTTTCACTCAGCACAATGTTTGCAAGGTCCATCCATGTCATAGCCTGCATCAGGACTTCACTCCTTTTTATGACTGAATAGTATTCCATAGTATCGATGTGTACCACACTGGTTTATCCAAATTTTGTTTTATCCAAATTTGTTTATCCAAATTGATGGACATTTGGGTTGTATCTACTTTCTGGCTATTATGAATAATGCTGCTATGAACATTTATATACACATTTTTGTGTAAACATAGGTTTTCATTTCTCTTGGGTGCATACCTAGGAGAAGAATTACTGGGTCATATGGAAACTCTGCTTAACTTTCTGAGGAATATCAGGCTGCCTTCCACAGTGGCTGCCCCATTTGACCTTCCCATGTACATTTGTGAGGGTTGCACCCTCTCCTCATCCTCATGGAAAATATCCGAGGAGGCAAATCTCTAAAGAGTAGATAAGGTAACTTTTGAGTAATAACCATGATACACATCTCACAGTCCACCTGGGAAAATGCCCTTGAGTCTTTCTCAAGGAGTGCTCTGCAGCCCCACTTATGACCACCATCTCTAGCTGAATAGCAGAATTTGCTCTTTTTCCCCTTGATCTTCTGGCCTGGTGCGCGGGAAAGGGATGAGGGTGATGTCATGCGCCAAGCCCAGCTTTTCTGTTCAGGCCTGGAGGCCACTGGGAGCCATTGAGAGCTCAGAAATTGGGCAGTTTTCCTGTCCTTTGGGCTATCATCCCCTATGGCTGACCAGATTGGCTACCGGTATCCTCGTTTTAAGGAAACCTGGTGAAGCAGAGGTTAAGTGCTGGGCTGCTAACAGAGAAAGGTCAGCAGTTCGACCTCACCAGCCACTCCATGGGAGAAAGATGTGGCAGTCTGCTTCCAGAAAGATTTACAGCTTTGGAAACCCTAAGGGGCAGTTCTACTCTGTCTTATACGGTTGTTATGAGTCGAAATTGACTCAATGGCAATGGGTTAACAGTTATCCTCACTTTGAACTTTAGGAGTCTTAGGACTAAATTTCACTTAAATAATGTAGCTCTTTAAGCTAGAACAAGGTCCCTGGGTGGCACAAATGGTTTGCACTGGACCACTAACACAAAGGTTGGCAGTTAAACCTACCCAGTAGCACCAAGGAAGAAAGGCCTGGCAATCTGCTTCCATAAAGATTACAGTGAAGAAAACCCTATGGAGCAGTTCTACTTGCCATGAGTCAGAATTGATTCGATGGCAATGGGTTTGGTTTTTTCTCTTTTTTTTTAAAGGTAGCACAGAGCTTAAGCCAAGGCCCAGGTATTGAGAAAATTGCTCTGCCAACAAATATGAGTCCTAACAGACCAAGAAACTCTCCAATCTGAAGCCAGACCTTTTTGCTGGTGTTTTGCCAATGGCTGTGCCCTGATGACAAGGATAAGTGTGGGAAGTAAAGAGGGAGAAATGTGTTGTAGGCTGGTCAGAATTTTTGTGAACCCAGAAGTTTGATTTTCTGGCTTTCTCTTCCAGGGCTTAGGTAGTGAATGACATGAGGAAGGAGGCACTCCAGGCTTCTCACACCCACCTTGCCAGATCTTTCCACTTCTGAACGTGTTTCAGCTGGCCCACGAGGATCGCAATCCAGTTTGTTGGTTGGAGGCTGGGCTGTGGTGTGGTTTCACACCAGGCAGATTGACTCTGCCCTTTTAAAGTTTCATCACTCCTAGCCAGCTGTGACTTCACTGCCTGTGGTTTTGTGTGTAAGAGTCTATAAGAAGATTAATAGTTCCATGGCTATTGGGATCATGATTTTAACACGAGATTGCATCCAGCTCCGAGTCAGCACCAACCGAGTTCTCTTGCCGGCTGAGTAGTCCGTAGGATCTTGGAAAACTGAAACCTCCCTCCTAGAATGTGCTTTCTATTTTTTTCGTAAATGACAATAAGTTCCTTTGCACAACAGTAACTTCACACCAGTTCTGGCAGATCTGTTTCCTCATGCCTTTTGAGCTGGTGTCTTTCAAGCTGAAGAAACTAAAGACTGTTCAGAGCAGTGTCTGAAGAGCAACAGACGGCTGTTTGCCCTTCGGGCTTTGTATCCACACTCATTTTTCAGTTGTTATATAATTTGCAAACACAGGAGTCTCTTGGCAGGCAGGTCCGATGGGCATACATAGTGACCACTGTGGACATCCCCATCTCTGGGTGATGGAATTCTTGCTATAACTTGAGTCCTGCCCTGACATTCTCTCCAGGGCATTCTGGTTGCCATTACCTGGGGCGCTCCTTTCCACCCTCGGGAAACAGTATCTGAGGCTGTTGGTTCTCTCATTGTGCATGTTCAAGCTTTTCAGATAATTTTTAATATTTGGTAAAATATGTATATAAGGCACCCTGATGGCACAGTAGTTAAAACATTTGACCGCTAACCTGAAGATCAGCGGTTTGAACCTCCCAGCTGCTCTGCAGGAGAAAGATGTGGCAGTCTGCTTCCCTAAAGACTTACAGCCTTGGACATGCTATGGGGCAGTTCTATTCTGTCCTATAGGGTTACAATGAGTAGGAATTGACTCGATGGCAATGGGTATGGTTCTGAGTTTTTAAAATATGTAACAAAAAGTTTGACATTTTTTCCATTTTTGAGTGTACAATTCAGTGACATTATTACATTTGCCATGTTGTGTAATTATTGGCACTATCCATTTCCAAATGCTTTTCATCACCCTAAACAGAAACTCAGTAACTTAAGCAATAACTCCCCATTTCCTCCTCCCCTAAGCCCTTGCTACCCACTAATAAACTTTTGTCGTTACATTTGCTTATTCTAAATATTTCATATAAGTGGGATCATACAATATTTGTTCTATTGTGTCTGACTTATTTCACTCAACATAATGTCTTCAAGGTTCATACATGTTGTAGCACATATCAGAACTTTATTTCTCTTTAACCCATTGTCATCGAATTGATTGTGACTCATAGCAACCCAATAGGACAGAGTAGAACTGCCCCATAGGGTTTCCAAGGAGTAGCTGGTGGATTTGAACTGCCAACATTTTTGTGTGTGTGTGTGTGTGTGTGTATGTGTGTGTAATCACGTTTTGTTTACCCATTCATCTGTTGATGGACACTCAGATTGTTCCCACCTTTTGGCTATTGTGAATAACACTGCAGTATTCAACTAACTTTTAAAGGGAGGAGAGAAAGTAAAGAATATTTATTATATATCTGCCTTTGTATATTTGATCTTACTTCATCTTGAAAAATAGGTATTCTCATCCTCATTTTACAGATGAGGAACCTGAGGCTCCGTATGGCCAGGTCATGTGTTCAAAGTGACACAGCTCATGGACAAGCCTGAATTCAAAGTCCAGTTTGTTTGATTTCAAATCTCTGGCTCATTCTACCAAGTCCTACTGGGGATAAACACAATAGAAACTCTCTCTTTCTCATGTATCTTAGTTTGCTGGAAACATAGCACAGTATTTTGCTCAGTTAAGCATTCAAGATTTGTTTTGCTGATAAGGTTTCTCTGACAGATATATGGACATTTCCTTGGACCCTAGAAGCCATGCATAATGTATCAGGCCATGTCAGGTCAACATGAGATCAGTACTACAAGATCATAAACAAATAAATAATTTTAAAGCCTAAACTAGCTTGTCATGAACACATCTTTCCATTTCCAACTAGATTCTAGCCAAACTATATTAAGTTACATCATTCCCTGCATATATGGGGAAACCTATTCGGTCATCTTTCCCAATTATTGCTGTAGCCAAGCTAATGTGTTATTAAGAAGACTGAATAATTGTTTATGACCTGGTTACTTTGGTCAATGAATAATTGAATGGGGTGACCATTAAGAAAATCTAATCCATTGGGCACTGAGTCAGTCCATAAATAGTAAACATAGTTTTGTTGAACATGAAGTTATATGTACTGAATTTTAAGACTAATAGGAGCCTCCAAATGTCATCTACTTCAGCCTTGTAGATAAGATCAAACTAATTGCCAGCCATCTCAACTTATCTTTATACCTTCCAGTATGCTCCATCCTTGGCTGCCTTTTTCCTTTTCTGGAATGCCTCATGCTCCCTCCCAACTTTGTACATGATAGTCCCTGTTGATCAGTTATCTCCTACTCATCTACTGGATCTAAGGTTGGTGTGATGGATTGAATTGTGTCCTCTGAAAGTACGTGTTAAATCCTAATTCCAATACCCGTAACTATGACCCTGGGTTTTCTTTTGTTAGGTTAACGAGGTCATACTAGAGTGGGGTGGGTCCAAAACCCAACTGCTTCTAAGAGGTGTCTTATCAAAAGAGTAGAATAGACACAGAGACACACACACAGTGGGAGACAGATGTCATGTGAGGACCCGACTACAAGCAAAGAAATGCCAAATTGTGGGGAGACACCAGAAAGTAGGAGAGAGGTCCACAGAAGGAGTTGACATGGCTGAGAGCCTGGTTTGGACTTTCAGCCTCCAGAACTGTGAGATAATAATTTCCCGTTCTTTAAAGCCATCCACTCATATATTTCTTTGTTATGTGTCTCAGGAAAAGACAACTTTCAGTGCAGTCAGTGAAACAGAAGCATGATATGCTGACCATGCTATCTAAATTTAATCTGGATTCTAGACTGTCTTAGTTACCTAGTGCTGCTACAACAGAAATACCACAAGTGGATGGTTTTAACGAAGAGAAGTTTATTTCCTCACAGTCAAAGTAAGCTAAAAGTCCAAATTCAGGGTGTCAGCTCCAGGGGAAGCCTTTTTCTCTCTGTCGGCCTTCTTCTCTTCAGTGTTCCCCCAGACTAGGAGCTTCTCTGAGCAGGGACCCCAGTCCAAAGGACGCGCTTTGCTCCCGGCACTGCTTTCTTGATGGTATGATGTTCCCCTGTCTCACTGCTCACTTCTGTCTTTTATATCTCAAGAGATTGCCTCAGGACATGATCCAGTCTTATAGATCAGGTCCTGCCTTAGTAACACAACTGCCACCCATCTTCCCTCATTAACATCATAGAGGCAGGTTTACAACATACAGGAAAATCACACGGTACCAGGAATCATGGCCTAGCCAAATTGATACACACATTTTTTGGGGGACATAATTCAAACCATGACATAGACTAACAGCTATGCTTTTTGAGAAAAACATGTTTTTCCTTGGTGGTCAAAACCAGAATGTGAAACCATATGCCCTGAGGGGTCTTAACCCAGTGACCATTTGCACCCCTCAAAATACACAGACTCAGGAAGAGTGCTGTTTGGGTGCTATTGCCAACAAGATATTATTGCAAGATAGACAAAGAAAATACATGCAAGCATCTTGTGACCGTGATCCAACCATTCTGTGAGACTATCTGTAATCACTAACTATACTGTTAATAATCAGTAACCAGTCAGAGTGTGAATATTGCAATATTCATTGGTTTTCCTGTTATTGCCCTCCCTATGATTTGGTTTATCTTTTTACCCCATCAGAATAATTGTATAACAAAAGTGCCCTGGGACTACCTGGTTCCATTTTCAATGGGCTATGTGGTTCCCCAATTACCATTGTTTAAAAAACACTTAATAAACCTGTTTTAACTTGAAATAGCATTCAAGGTTATCTTTACAACATATGGCAGCACTAGGTAACTAAGACACTGGGGGAAAGCTTATCCGAAGTCCCAGAGGGCAGAACCCCCCTAATATGTACTCTCATAGCATCATAATTTCCCTTTTATGTCATGTATCAGTTATAAATTGATATTTAATGTCTAATTAATGTCTGTCTGCTCTACTAACGTACTGTATTTTTACGAAAATAACACACACCTCCTATGTCTGTTTGCCAACCACTCCCTCCTTCTGCTAGGTATTTTCTTAAGTAAGTGTGCTATGCTAATTTTTTTTAATGTTTGTTTGTCAACCATTCCCTCCTCCCTCCCTCGAGGTATTTCCTTAAGAACGTTTTAATTAGCATAGCAGGCTTACAAAAATACCTCCTGGGAGAAGGGAGCAACTAATGCACAAACTTAGGAGGTGCACATTATTTGGGTAAAAACACAGTAAGTGCCACAAGGGCAAGAATTATGGTTTTTTGCTTGTTAGTTTCTGGTTTTGGCCCTTATTCTGTCTCCAGTACCTACCAGACATATAGAAGATGCTCAATAAATATTTGTAGAGTGAATGACTATATAGAGGCAGGAATCAATGAAAGGGAAAGATAAATAACATTTATTGGGAAGCTGCTATATATACTTAGTTCTCACAACAATTTTATGAGAAAGGAATCCCCCTCACCTCTTTTTTCAGAAGAGGAAACATGTATGAAGGCGGCTGATTTTTTTGGTAAGAACTTGAACCTAGACCTGGCTTAACATAAATCTGTTGTTATTGTTAGCTGCTATTGAGCAGCCCCCAACTAATAGTGACCCCATGTACAGCAAAGTTGAACTGTTATGATCCATAGGGTTTTCACAGGCTGATTTTTGGAAGTAGATCTACAGGCTTTTCTTCCTAGCCCATCTTAGCCTGGAAGCTCCGCTGAAACCTGTTCAGCATCACAGCAACACTCAAGCCTCCACTGACAGATGGGTGACACAAGATCATAAATCCACTACTCTTTCCACCAAAGCCTTCCATTGTTGGTTTTTAGTACCAGTGCATCATGAATTCCACTTCTTGGGTCTGAACACTGGTTGAATTGCCTCTAAGGGCATCTCCTAGACTCCTAAAACAAACAAACAAAAAAAACTAAACCTGTTGCCTTTGAGTCAATTCCGACTAATAGCAACCCTATAGGACAGAGTAGACTGGTCCCATAGGGTTTCCAAGGAGCAGCTGGTGGATTTGAACTGCTGAACTTTTGGTTAGTAACCATAGCTCACCATAGCTCTTAATCACTGCGCCACCCTAGACTCCTAGGTAGTAATTTGATATCCTCCCTCAGCAACCATCCCATTATGGAAGAATCTCTGCTACCAGAAGTACGGCTTTGTTTCTGCTCTGAGTCCTGGCTGCTGCTGCTGCTTTGCCTCGTCACCTCTCTGAATGGTGACCTGCAGGCAAAAGAATGGCCTTAGGGTTTAGCTAAACCCAACACACATGCCTGGACACAGCAACATGTTTCTTCTTGTAAAATTAAGAGAACAGAAAATGTAATATTTTTTTTCTTTTTGAGAGGCCATTAGGAGAAACACATTTAGAAAGAAAGCAGCAACCCTAGAGAACACTTAAATGAATGAAGTTTACCTTCCAACCAGGGAATATGTTAATGGAAGTGCTGCAGCTACTTAGAAACACTAAAAATGCAACCCAGGGTCTTCCAGCTCTCCCCAGGGATAGGCAAACCTTGGGCAGATGGATCACACACTTCAAGCTACTCAGAGACAACTGGTTTGAGGGAAGCATCATCCAGGGCTCAGTGTCAGGTTTGTCTACAGGTGGGAAGAGCATTGAGTGACTTTTATGTAAAAGGTGACTTAAAAAATTCTGCAAAGTATTGAGAGTTTTGACAAGTGCACTAGCTGTCTTGATTCCATCTTTCCAGAGGCTGGACTATTGAGGCAGGACTGAAAGGCTCTCTTTGTGATGGGATTTCTGTATTGATGGACAAGACAATCTCTAGGGATCTCGGGTGTGATTGAAAAGCGCTGGTGGCGCAGTGGTTAAGCACTTGGCTGCTGACTGAGAGGTCCCACCAGCGACTCCATGGGAGAAAAGACCTAGTGATCTGCTCCAGTAAAGATTCAAAACCAAACCAAACCCATTGCTGTTGAGTCTATTCCAACTTACAGCGACCCTATAGGAGAGAGTAGAACTGCCCCATGGTGTTTCCAAGGAGCGGCTGGTGGATTTGAACTGCTGACCTTTTGGTTAGTAGCCTGAGCTCTTAACCACTGTACTGTCAGGGCTCCGCTTGTAAAGATTACAGCCTAGGAAACCTTATGGGGCAGCTCTACTGTACTATAGGGTTGTTATGAGTCGGAATCTACTGGATGGCACACAACAACAATGATATGAATCATAAACATTATTCCTCTTTAGTTCATAGTCTGCCTTGTGCCAAAGATTAGTTCCTAAGTAAACCAGATGGTTTAGGGGAGTCCTGAGTCCCTCTGCATTTGGTTCCTAGCTAGAGTTGCCAAATTTAGCAAATAAAAATATGAGACATCCAGGTAAATTTGAATCATCTTCAATTGCCTGTGCATTGTATATTGAGATAAAAGAAAATATTGCATGGGACATATTATACTAAAAAATTGCCTGGTGTTTATCTGAAGTAAATTATAAGTATGTAAGTAAATACCCAATTCTTTTTTCTTTTTTTTTTAATTGAATCCCTATTTCTTTAATTGGAGTCCCTAGGTGGTACAAGTGGTTAACCTGTTTGGCTACTAGCTGGAAAGGTTGGAGGTTTGAGTCCACCCAGAGGAGCCTCGGAAGAAAGGTCTGGCAATCTACTTCTGAAAAATCAGCCGTTGAAAACCCTATGGAACACAGTTCTATTCTGACAAACATGGGTCACCATGAGCTGGAACTGATTTGAGGGCAACTGGTTTGGTTTTTTGTTTGTTCGTTTCTTTAATCATATTTCCCTGATGATCTGGCTTTACTTAACAGTTACTTCTTTTGCAGAATATGCTTATAATATTATTTGCAGTGATAGTCTATGTTCCAGTTAAATTGTAAAATAGATTCTACAGTAGTCACGTCTAACTTACTTGTTCTTTTGTCCACCGAATATTCATTAATGATAAATCACACTCGGCACTGGCATAATGCACTGTTATACCAAGCATGTACTGGCATAAAATTAACTACTCTAAGAAGTGATCTTCAGATTTGATTTACTGAATCACATAATGCCATCTTTCATGGTATAACTCCCCTTAACATCCTTCAGGATTATACTGAATCTTTTGATAAACAATTTTTAAATCTTATCCACTGACAGAAAGAAAGAGCATTATTGTCAAGTTATTTTTCCTTCTTCAACACAATGCACGATTCCACTGGTTTCCTAGCTGGAAGAGTATTTATTTAGTAGCATCCATGTGAAAGAATCAAATTCTTCAAGGGATAAAATCAAGCTCGAAGGATAGTCGTGGTACGTTCCATAATAATTATCCACTTCAAGTCAAAATGTCTTTTCTTGTTTGTAGGTAAGTTTGTCCCTTTTAAGAGCCATGACAGTTAAAAGAATAAAATTTTCTATCAATTCTTCCCTTAGCATGTTCAATGAGTTTCTTTAAGCAATGAAGTCTTCAATAATACTGTTTGCTCTTCTTTAAATTTGCATAATTCTATTGCTAAAAAAGGAGCCCCTGAGTGGCAAAAACTGTTAATTGCTCAACTACTAGCCGATAAGTGTTTCGAACCCACCTAGAGGCACTTCGTAAGACAGACCTGGAGATCTGCTTCTGAGAGGTCACAGCCTTGAAAACCCTATGGAGCAGTTGTACTGTGAACACACAAAGCTGCCATGAGTTGGAATCAGGTCCATGGCAACTAACAACAACCTCGCTAAAGAGATACTGAAAACTGTGCGGGAGGAATAAGTAGGCTTCACTCAATGGATTGTTTAAACAATCAACAAGAATTTGGGGGACCTTTCTTTCAGAATTAGAGTATAGTTTTAGTGATTCAAATAAACTGAGAATTCTCGCAACTGCATTGGTTTAAGAGACCCAATCGGTTTTTGAATGCAAGATAATTTAAAGAATCTACATACCAAGAAAATTTTAAAAATTCTTTAACCACTCAGTTCAAACAATACACGCTAAAGCAGGAGAGCAATTTCATAACAATCGCTTCATTGTCAAGTGAGAGGACATCAGATGCTGTCTGAGCAGCATTGTACAGATACGATCAGGACATGCAGCACCTTCCTTGGAATCATCCATGCTTTGCTTCAACTTTGAATCAACATTGTCTGATCTTTACTAAACTAGTCACTAAGATTTGTATTTCTCCACCAAAAAGCAGTAAAATTTTTCTTATTAATTTTTAACTCAATAAGAGCCTCTGCAGAAATTTGTTGTTTCTGAACTCTCATTTGGAAGGACTTTTACTCATAGTAGCCATGTGAGATAGCCTTTTTCACAAGAAAAAATATTGCATAAGCAAAGGGAAATTTTCTTCTGCATTGTGATTGCTTGCATCTGTGGCTATGCCTTAAAACAGTGAGATATTGAGATCTTTGACAATCTCTGTAATAGTAAATGTTAGCTATTACTTTTTTTGATTTTGCAATAGATTTCGTGTCGGCACTTGAAAATTTGCTTGCAATTTTGGAATCAGAAAACATGTCTGGTAGTCATAAAAGGTACCTTCCTATTTTTATTAGCTGCTGCCTAGTTGATCCCTGACTCACTGCAACCTTATGCACAAAGGGATCAAATTACTGTGATCCATAGGGCTTTCATTTGCTGATTTTTAGAAGTAGATTCCCAGGTCTTTCTTCCTAGTCCATCTTAGCCTGGAAGCTCTGCTGAAACCTGTTCAGCATCGTAGCAACACACAGCCTCCACTGACAGACGGGTGGTAACTACACCTGAGGTGCATTAGCTTGGAGTCGAACCCAGGTCTACCGCATGGAAGGTGAGTATGCTACCACGGAACCACTACTACCTCATAGTAAGTTAAATAACCATAATGCTTCAAAAAATAAAACAAAGCAAATAAGCAAACAAAGAAACATAAAATCTTTCATTTATTGAGTTCTATATCAATGAGCTCTGTATCACTGTCTGACCCTATGCTAAGGACTTTACAGATATAATCTCATTAAATGCTAATAACAACACTTAAAAAAAAGAAAGTTGCCATGGAGTTGATTCCAACTCATGGTGACCTCATGTGTGTCAGAATTGTGCTTAATAGGGTTTCCACTGGCTGATTTTTTGGAAGTAGATTGTCAGGCTTCTCTTTTGAGGGGCTTCTGGGTGGATTTGAACCACCAACCTTTTGGTCAGGAGCCAAGTGTTTAACTATCGCACTACCCAGGGATTCCTAACAACACTTAGAGGTAGATATTATCCCCATTTTACAGATGAGAACACTGAGGCTAAAAATGTTTAAAGTTTACGAGACTAGAAGGGGAGAATAAGGATTCAGCTAATTTGCCTGATTTCAAAGTCTTGTCTCTTTAACAAAAAACTTAACCTTTCTCCATACATCCCACAGTTCAAGATTTCTTTTTGAAGCATCTAAAGATAGGAAGCTGTCCATCTTATTCCCAAACTCCATAATATTGGCGATGGAGTACATGACTTCTTAGATTCATGCAAAATACACTTCTATGATAAATGGATTTTCTTTCCCTCACCCTCTCTCTCTCTTGTTAAACTATATATGTAACAAAACATTCACCATTTCAAAGATTCTTACATGTACAATTTAGTGACATTAATTACATTCATCATGTGGTTCAACTATTACCACTATTCATTTCCAAATTTTTACATCACCTTTAATGGAAGCTCAGTGTCTTCTAAGCAATGACTCTCTTTCCTCCTCCCTCCCACCTGCCCCTTGTAACCACTAATAAACTTTGGTGTCTAAACATTTGCCTATTCTAGATATTTCATATACGTGGAATCCTACAATATTTGTCCTTTTGTGACTTATTTCACTCAGGATAATGTTTTCAAGGTTTTTCCATGTTGTAGCATGTATCAGAGCTTCATTTCTCTTTATGGCTGAGTAATAGTCCCTTGTATGTATATACCGCATTTTATGTATCCATTCATCTGTTGATGGACATTTAGGTTGTTTCCACCTCTTGACTGTTGTGAATAGTGCTGCAATGAACATTGATATACAAGTATCAGTTTCCATTTCTGCTTTCAATTCTTTTGAGTATATACCTAGGAGTGGAATTGCTGGATCATATGGTAATACCATGTTTAACTTTTTGAGGAACCACCGAACAGTTTTCCACAGTGGCTGTATCATTTTACAATCCCTCCAGCAATGGATGAGGGTTACGATTTCTCCACATCCTCACCAACACTGGTTGTTTTCCTTCTTTAAATTATAGCCATCTTAGTGGGTGTGAAGTGAAGATGTTCAATGTCATTTGTCATTAACCAAAAAATCAAACTCATTGCCACCAAGTCGATTCTGACACATAGCATTACTAAAGGACAGACTAGAGGACAGAGTAGCCCCATAGGGTTTCCAAGGAGCAGGTGGTGGGTTCGAACTGCTGACCTTTTGATTAGCAGCTGAGCTCTTAACCACTGTACCATGAGGGCTCCCATTAGTTATTAGGAAAATGAAAATCAAAGTCTTTTTATATTTTTTTATTCTACCTCCTCTTGGTTGATTTGTTCACCAATCTATTAAACATGTATTGACTACCTACTGTGGGCTAGACATTTGCTGGTGCCACAAAGGGAAATGATATGGCCCTGCCCTTGATAAAACTCAGCCTCAGTCTATAGGCAAAGAACCAACAGTGTGTGGTTTCAGGCAGACCTCCATGGACTCTCCCAGCAGAAAAGACATGATACTCTCAAATTAAGCAGTTCAAATAGAGGTTATTAAAGGACCTGTTTACAAAGGTGTAGGCAGGATATAGGGAAACCACAGGTGTTAGTGTTGGACCCTGAGGCACTAGGAAAGAATAATCTTCTTACAGCAAGTATAGGCACTCTTCTTTCCTGCTAGGATATTCACAATGCATCCAAATTAAGCTCTTCTAGTTTGAAAATGTGCACTGCCAAATTTATGTGTGTGAATGCCCCTTAGATTTTTTTGGTAATGCTAGGGAAGGGCATGTACAGACTGTCCTCTTCTCTTGCTCTCTTTTCTACCAAAGTCAAGTACTGCTTGGCAACAGTAGCCTTCTTCATGATTTCATGTACCTTCACTGGAAAATTCTCTCATGCTTTTTACTACAGTTTTCAGCTTTCCCAAGGAGTCCTGGGGTAGCTCAAACAGTTAAACAATCAGCTACTAACAGAAAGCCTGGTGGTTTGTACCCAATTAGAGGAAGAAAAGCCTGGCAATCTGCTTCCTAAAGGTTACAGCCTTGAAAACTATATGGAGCACACTTCTACTCTGCAACATATGAGATCGCCATGAGTTGGAATTGACTCGGCAGCAACTAGGTGTTTTGTTTTGTTTTGCTTTGGCAGCTTTCCTAAGGACTCCACTTTTATGCCAACCACTTATTTTCCTGAAGTGATCAAACCATCTACTGCTTGCAGCGAACATATTTTACCCCATTTTATTACTATACTCTTCTCTTACACGTTTCAGAGACCATGCAGAAATTATTGCTTGGCTCAGAGGTATTATTAGTTATCTATTTCTCCATAACAAATTACCCTTAGAACTTAGTGGCTTATAACAAACATTTATTACCTTACAGTGTCTACAAATGAAGAATTCAAGAAAGGTTTAGCTGGATAGTTCTGAATGAGTCTGTCATAATATCATAGTCAAGATGTCAGCTAGGGCTGCAATAATCTGAAGGCTTGAATGGGGCTGGCAAATCTGCTCATAAGATGGCTCACTTACGTGGTTGTAGACAGGAAACTTCAGTTCCTAGCTACATAGGCCTCTCCATGGGCTGTTTGATGTGTCCTGGGATGTCTACCCCCTGGAGTGAGTAATCCAAGACAGAAAGGTTGAAGTTGCAATGCCTTTTATAAAGTTACACACCCTCATATCCACCATATGCAATTCACTGGAAGTGAGTCACCAAGTTCAGCCCACACTCAAGGTAAGAGCGATTAAATGCCACCTCTTGAAGGGAGGAGTACCAGAGAATTTGTGGGCATATTTTAAAACCATCACAAGTGGTATATAGATTCACCGTTCATGCATCTATTAAATCAAAAGATTTACTATCTCATGAATCAGTTCATTATATTTTCTTATCTCTTCATTTCCACTGACTACATTGGCCTATGCCAATCACTTCACCATAGCCTGGGTTCCAAAACCAATTTTTTAACCAAAACCAAACCAGTTGCTATTGAGTCGATTCCAACTCATGGCAATCCCATGTGTTGCAGAATAGAACTGCTCTCCATAGGGTTTTCAAGGCTGTGATCTTTAAGAAGCAGATTTCCAGGCCTTTCTTCTGAGGAGCCTACGGGTAGGTTCAAACAGCCAACCTTTTGGTTAGTTGTTGAGCGCCACTCAGGGACAGCCTCGTGGTCTGTTGCCATAAAGTTAATTCTGACTCATGGAGACCCCATGTGTTACAGAGTAGAACCAACCTCGATAGGGTTTTCTTGGCTGTAAGCTTTATGCAAGCACATTGCCAGACCTTTCTTCCATGGTGCTGCTAGGTCAGTTCAAACCCCCAACCTTTCAGTTAGTAGCCAAATGCAAACCGTGGTTTTAGGCAGTGCTAAATGTGAATTTTGGCCATTATTAGAAGAATATCTTTCTTAATGAGAAAGCACATAAAAGCAAAGGGATGACATTAGAACCAGAGTAAGAAGGGAGCGACACTTATATTTGGTTTTAAATAACCCTTAATGGAGTGGAGAATGCCTGGGAGTAAAAGTCAATGATAAATCTCAATAATATCAATAAAGGAACTTAGCAAGTGCTATGCTGCATAATCACCACTTGTCTCTCAGTTTGTCATACTGTGGTGGCTTGCATGGAAGACAGCTACCTGGTCAACTGACTGGAAGAGATCTATATTTGTGCCCATTCCAAGGAAAGGTAATCCAACAGAATGTGGAAATTGTCTGTCTTAGTCATCTAGTGCTGCTGTAACAGAAATACCACAAGTGGATAGTTTTAATAAGGAGAAATTTATTCTCTCACAGTCCAGTAGGCTACAAGTTCAAATTCAGTGCCTCAGCTCCAGGGGACGCTTTGTCTCTCTGTCGGCCTTCTTCTCATCAGTGTTCCCCTGGACTTGGAGATTCTCTGCACAGGGACCCTAGGTCCAAAGGACATGCTTTGCTGCTGGCACTGCTTTCTTGGTAGTATGATGTCCCCAATTCTCTGCTTGCTTCCCTTTCCTTTTATGTCTTGTAAGGTAAAAGGTGGTGCAGGCCACACCCTAGGGAAACTCCCTTTACATTGGATCAGGGATGTGACCTGGGTAAGAGTGGTGTTACAATCCCACCCTAATCCTCTTTAACATAAAATTACAATCACAAAATGGAAGCCAACCACACAATTTTGGGAATCATGGCCCAGCCGAATTCATACATTTTTGGGGGGACATTGTCGAACATTATCATTAATATTACAAGCAAGCAAAATTTTGCTGAACATAATTCAAAAACAGTTACAGTAGTATCTGAAAGGGAGCTGCCAGAAATTCAGGCTGGATTCAGAAGAGGACATGGAACAAGGATATCATTGATGTCAGATGAATCTTGGCTGAAAGCAGAGAATACCAGAAAGATGTTTACCTGTGTTTTAGTGACTATGCAAAGGTATTCAACTGTGTGGATCATAACAAATTATGGATAACATCGCAAAGAATGGGAATTCCAGAACACTTAATTGCGCTCATGAGGAACCTGTACTAGACAAGGAGGCAGTCATTTGAACAGAACAAGAAGATACTGCGTGGTTTAAAATCAGGAAAGGTGTGGGTCAGGGTTGTATCCTTTCACCATACTTATTCAGTATGTATGCTGAGTAAATTATCTGTGAAGCTGAAATATAGGAAGAAGAAAGAGGCATCAGGATTGAAGGAAGACTCTTTAACAACCTGGTATGTGTATATGACACAACCTTACTTGCTGAAAGTGAAGAAGACTTGAAATACTTACTGATGAAGAACAAACACTACAGCCTTGAGTATGGATTACACCTCAACATAAAAAAAAAATAATCCTCACAACTGGACCAATAACAACTTCATGATAAACAGAAAAAATTAAAACTATCAAGGATTTCAGTCAGAGTCTGAGGCGGGACCAAGATGGTGGAGTAGTCAGACACTTCCAGTGGATGCTCTTACAACAAAGACCCAAAAAAACAAGTGAATCGATTATATATGGCAATCTAGGAGCCCTGAACATCAAAGGCAGAGTTGAGGAACCTGACTGAGTGGCAGGGGGAGGGAGAGAAGGTTCAGAAGCACCGAGGAGTTGCCAGTCCTGACCTGGCGAGATCCTGAGCCCTTCAGGCCTGATCAGCTTGGGGGTGAGGCAAGCAAGAAGCGGTCCTCAGGCAGCGCGTTTTCCACCCAGGAGAGACCCAGCACCAGAGAGTCTATGCAGCCACCTAGAACCAGTGAAAAGCAGTCCTGGATCAGCGAAAGATTGAAAGATAAGTACTTGCATACGGCTTACTGCGCAGATCAAAAACACCCCTCTTAGGGAGAAACCTCTCTCCCATTTACCTCCTTGCTCCCTGCTCTGCACTGGGTCCTGGACCAGCTTCAGCAACAGCCAAATCCCTTGGGCCAGAAGTAGGATCTGTCACACACCCGGAGCCACTCTCCCTGCCTTGGAGAGTGTCATGGATTGAATTGTGCCCCCCAAAAATATCTGTCAACTTGGCTGGGTCATGATTCCCAGTACTGTATGATTGTGTAACCTGATGTGGTTTTCTGATGTGTTGTAAACTCTATCACTATGATGAGGTTATATGTGATCTCCTTATGTGTTGTAAATTCTATCACAGTGATGAGGTTATAGTGATGAGGTTTACAAGATGATAGTGTCTTAATCCAATCTCTTTTGAGATATAAACAAGAGAAGCTAGCAGAGACACATGGGAACCTCATACCACCAAGAAAGCAGTGCTGGGAGCAGAGCGTGTCATTTAGACCTGGGGTTCCTGCACTGAGATGCTTCCAGACCAAGGGAAGACTGATGCATCACAAGGATCTTCCAGACCAAGGGAAGATTGATGACACAGACCTTCCTCCAGAACCAACAGAGAAAGCATTCCCTTGGAGCTGATGCCCTGAATTTGGACTTGTAGACTACTGGACTGAGAGAATAAACTTCTCTTTGCTAAAGACATCCACTTGTGGTATTTCTGTTAGAGCACTAGATGACTAAGACAGACAGTGAACAAATTAACAAATGGTAAAAAATAAACTGCCAGCTCCCCTAGCCAGGAACCCAGGGTAGGCACAGCTCCTTTACCTAGGCACAGGCATAAGGGATCCACGGACTTTGAGTGCCTTTCGCCCTGCATAGACTCGTGTGGGACCATTTCAACAGTGTAGGCCCTCAATACCATAGTACAACAGGGTATATACCAGAAGTTTAACTTCAACTGTTTCAGCTGTGAAGTGACAGGTGCTTGACATTTGACACTGCTTTGCCCATTAAACAGGGTGTTCACCTACCCACATCAGGGGCCTGAAGACTGGTGGCTCCACCCATGCCACCTAGCCACCTGCAATACGGGTCCATGAATAAGAGATGCCCCCCCAGTCTTTACAGCCAAGAACATTAGGTGCTCATAGTCTGGTTGCAAAACCCACCCACCTACGTGCTCTAGGGAACAGGGACATGCCTTCCTCCTGGACACTCGGGGAGGCTGTCAGCCCCCTGCCTTGCTCAGAGTGTATCCCCCTGCTGCAGTCAGATGCCTGTGCCTGCACCAATCACCCATGCCTGTCTAGGACTGTAAGTGAGAGCCTACCCTACACACTTGGTGACTATCTACCTGGGCAACTAAGCGGAAACCATACTGGTGGAGTGGGTGGACTCCTGAGCTCACATACCTAGTAACAGATCTAACAACCTGGTGACAGGACATTACAGCTTCAAAGGTGCCAATAATCAAACTAGCTCATATGAGCAGCCTATTTTGGCATATCAAAACAAAACAAGAAGCTAGGACACAATAAGCAAACATAAAAAATATAAATGTAATAACTTATTGATGGCTTGACAACAGTCAATATCAAGTTACATAAAGGGGCAATCCATGATGGCTTCAGCAAGCTTCCAAAATAAAGAATCTAGAAATTTTGCAGAGGAGGAAAATTTCTTGGAATTACCAGAGGCAGAATACAAAAGATTAATATAAAGAACTCTTCAAGAAATTAGGAAGGAAATTATGCAAAATGCAGACCACTCAATAGAGGAAATTAAAAAGATTAGAGAAGAGCATAATGACAAATTTAACAGGCTGCAAGAATCCATAGAAAGACAGCAATCAGAAATCCAGATTAACAATAAAATTTTAGAATTAGACAACTCAATACAAAATCATAGGAGTAGAACTGAGGTAATGGAAGTCAGAATAAGTGAAATTGAAGCTAAAGCACTTGACACCAACTTATTTGAGGAAAAATCAGATAAAAGGATTTTAAAAAATGAAGAATCCCTAAGAATTATGTGGGACTCTATCAAGAGGAATAACCTACGAGTGACTGGAGTAACAGAATGGGGGGGGGGATAACAGAAAATACAGAGAGAATTGTTGAAGATTTGTTGGCAAAAACCTTCCCTGATATCATGAAAGATGAGACGATATCTATCCAAGATGCTCATCAAATCCCACAAAAGGTAGATCCCAAAAGAAAGTCACCAAGACATATTGTAATCAAACTTGCCAAAACCAAAGATAAAGAGAGAATTTTAAGAGTGGCTAGGGATGAACGAAAAGTCATCTACAAAGGAGAGCCAGTAAGAATAAGCTCAGACTACTCAGCAGAAACCATGTAGGCAAGAAGGCAATGAGATGACATATATAAAGCCTTGAAGGAAAAAAAAACTGCCAACCAAGAATTATATACCCAGCAAAATTGTCTATCAAATATGATGGCAAAATTAGGGCATTTCCAGACAATCAGAAGCTTAGGGAATTTGCAAAAGCTAAACCAAAATTATAAGAAATACTAAAGGGAGTCCTC
>NW_004444018.1:5646363-5678593 GCF_000243295.1 Trichechus manatus latirostris
AGTAAAAATAAAAAACTAGAAAAATATTAAGACTCAGTAAATATAAAATCAACAACAATGAAAAAGATGAAAAGAAAATACATAAAGAAAAATGACTCAGCACAGAAAATTAAGTGGAAAAAAGAAACTGTGAACAACACACAAAAAAAGTCATCAAAATGACAGCATTAAACTCATACTTATCAATCATTACAACAAAGCCAACAGCCAGCATCACCCTAAATTGAGAGAGTCTGAAAGCATTCCTCTTGAGAACAGGAACCAGACAAGGGTGCCCTTTATCACCACTCTTATTCAACATTGTGCTGGAGTCCTAGCCAGAGCAATTAGGCTAGAAAAAGAAATAAAGGGCATCCAAATTGGTAGGGAAGAACTCAAAGTATCTCTATTTGCAGATGATATGATCTGATACACAGAAAACCCCAAAGAATCCACAAGAAAACTATTGGAACTAATAGAAGATTTCAGCTAAGTTTCAGGATACAAGATAAACATACAAAAATCAGTTGGATTTCTTTATACCAACAAAGAGAACCTCAAAGAGGAAATCACCAAATCAATAACATTTACAATAGCCCCCAAGAAGATAAAATACTTAGGAATAAATGTAACCAGAGACTTAAAAGACCTATACAATGAAAACTACAAGACACTACTGCAAGAAACCAAAAGAGACCTGCATAAGTGGAAAAACACACCTTGCTCATGGATAGGTAGACTCAACGTTGTGAAAATGTCAATTCTACCCAAAGAGAGCTACAGATACAATGCAATCCCAATCCAAATTCCACTGGCATTTTTTTAATGAGATGGAGAAACAATCACCAACTTCATTTGGAAAGGGAAGAGGCCCCGAATAAATAAAGCATTACTCAAGAAGAACAACAAAGTGAGAGGCCTCACAGTACCTGATTTTAGAACCTATTATACTGCCACAGTAGTCAGAACAGCCTGGTACTGGTACAACAACAGATACATAGCCCAATGGAACAGAACCTCAACAACAAAAAGGCAAATAACCCAGTTAAAAAATGGGCAAAGGATATGAACAGGTGCTTCGCCAAAGAAGATATTCAGGCAGCTAACAGACACATGAAGAAATGTTCACGATCATTAGCCGTTAGAGAAATGCAGATCAAAACTACAATGAAATACCATCTCATCCCAACAAGGCTAGCATTAATCCAAAAAACACAAAATAATAAATGCTGGAGATGTTGTGGAGAGACTGAAACACTTAATACACTATTGGTGGGAATTTAAAATGGTACAACCACTTTGGAAATCGATTTGGCACTTCCTTAAAAAGCTAGAAATAGAAGTACCATAAGATCCAGCTATCCCACTCTTTGAAATATATGCTAGAGAAATAAGAGCCAGCACACGAATAGATATATGCACACCAATGTTCACTGCAGCACTGTTCACTATAGCAAAAAGATGGAAACAGCCTAGATGCCTGTCAACAGACGAATGGATAAACAAATTACAGTATATCTACACAATGGAATACTGTGCAATGATAAAGAACAATGATGAAGCGTTGAAACATAACATGGAGGAATCTGGAGGGCATTATGCTGAGTGAATTTAGTCAGCCACAGAAAGACTAACATTGTATAAGACCACTATTATAAGAACTCAAGAAAAGGTTTAAACACAAAAGAAAACATTCTTTGATGGTTACAAGGGTGGGGAGGGAGGGGCACGGTTATTTAGTAACTAGATAGTAGATAAGAATTATCTTAGGTGAAGGGAAGGACAACACACACTACAGGGGAAGTCAGCACAACTGGACTAAACCAAAGCTAAGAAGTTTCCTGAATACAATCAAACACTTTGAAGGACAGTAGCAGGGGAAGAGGTCTGGGGACCATGCTTTCAGGGTACATCTAGGTCAAATGGCGTAACAAAGCTTATTAAGAAAATGTTCTGCATCCTACTTTGGTGAGTGGCATCTGGGGTCTTAAAAGCTTGCAAGTGGCCATCTAAGATGCATCAATTGGCCCCAACCACCTGGAGTAAAGGAGAATGAAGAACACCAAAGACACAAGGAAAGTATTAGCCCAAAAGACAGAAGGGGCCACATAAACCAAAGACTTCATCAGCCTGAGACCAGAAGAACTAGATGGTTCCCAGCGGCCAACAATGACCACCCTGACAAGAAACACAACAGAGAGTCCCTGGTGGAGCAGGAGAAATGAGGGGTTCAGAACTCAAATTCTAGTAAGAAGGCCAGTCTTAATGGTATGACTGAGACTGGAGGAACTCCAGAAAGCATGGCCACTGGATTCTTTATCAGCCTAGAACTAAAACAATTTCTGAGGCCAACTCTTCAGACAGGGATTGGAATGGACTGTGGGACATAAAGTGATACTCATGAGGAGTGTGCCTCTTAGCTCAAGTAGATACAAGAGACTGAATGGGCAGCTTCTGTCCGGAGGTGAGATGGGAAGGCAGAGAGGGTTAGGAGCTGGTTGAATGGACATGGGGAATCAGGGGTGGAAAGGAGGAGTGTGCTGTCACAGTATGGGGAGAGCAATTAGGGTCACATAACAATGTATGTATAAATTTTTGTATGGGAGACTAACTTGAAATGTAAACTCAATTTAAACTACAACAAGAAAAAATAAAAATTTAAAAAAAAAACTGTCAAGGATTCCACTTATTTGGATCTACAATCAATAGCCATGAAAGCAGCAGTCAAGAATTCAAATGACATATTGGATTGGGCAAATCTGCCACAAAAGATCTCTTTAAAGTCTTAAAGAGCAAAGATGTCACCTTGAAGACTAAGGCGCGCCTGACTCGTGCCAAGGTATTTTCAATTGCCTCGTATGCATGTGAAGGCTGCTCAATGAATAAGCAAGACCAAAGAAGAATTGATGTCTTTCAGTTATGGTGATGGGGAAGAATATTGACTATATCATGGACTGCCAGAAGAATGAACAAATCTGTCTTGAAAGAAGTGCAGTCAGTGTGCTCCTTGGAAGCAAGGGTGGGGATGCTCCGTCTCACATACTTTGGACATATTATCAGGAGGGCCTAGTCCCTGGAGAAAGACATCATGCTTGGTAATGTAGAGGGTCAGTGAAAAAAAGGAAGACCCTCAACAAAATGGATTGACAGAGTGGCTATAACAATGGGCGTAAACATAGCAACAATTGTGAGGATGGCGCAGGACTAGGCAGTGTTTCTTTCTGTTGTACATAGGGTCACTATGAGTCAGAACCAACTCAACAGCTTGAGCGCGCGCACACACACACACACACACACACACTGTGAATAAGAAGGAGCCCTTGTGGCTTAGCGGTTAAAGTGCTCAGCTGCTAACAAAATGTTAGTGGTTCAAACTCACCAGCTGCTCCTGTAGAGAAAGATGTGGCAGTCTCCTTCTGTAAAGATTTAAAGCCTTGTAAACCCTATGAGGTAGTTGTACCCTGCCCTATAGGGTCAATATGAGTTGGAATTGACTCAATGGCAACCGGGTTTTAGTTATGCTGAATAACAGTATAAGTACAGGTCTCTTCACACTGAAGCCCCAAATAATGGAGGGTTAACTGAATTAATCACTCCCTCTAGGATGAGTTTAATAGAAGATTTATCAACAGATGTGTGAAATAACACAAAGAAGCTGTGATATAAGCAATCTACAAATTCATGCCATATATTTGCAGAATTCTAGAAGATCTTCTTTTGCAAGAGTAAAACATGAGATAGGAAGGAATGAAAGAGAACCACTCATGGTGACTAGTTACCTAGTAGGAATGAGTGTGGTAGTTATGTTGCTACCTCCAATTTTACTTTTACCACGAATTGTGATTATTGTCTCACTTCTACCACTGCCACGACCCTTAGCATTGCAATCATTAAGTGGAATAGTAATGTGCCTGATGATATTTCATGTATATTTTTACTACAATAAAAAAATTAAAAATAATAATAATAATAAAAACAAAAACAAATTATAGAACCTAAATTTTGCCTCCTGTAATATTTTAGATAGTCCTTGAATTATGTAATATGTGAATAGTATTATACCAATTTAAATAGTTTTAAAATCAAAATTATGCATTACAAAACAAAAGCAAAAGAATTGTAATGTACCTATGTTGATATGACATTTGATTAGGTGTAGCACTGGTGGAATGAGATAATGGATTGATCTTTAGTACTTTTTTCATTGACATTGGAGAGTATCTGTGTTTCACCCTTCTGTCTGTAGGATCAAAAACTAAAATAGCCATTACACTTCTCTGAATCATATGCAATTTGCCTCGAGATTCAGGATGGCATAGAAGGAAATGGATGGTGGCAGTCACACTTGTGAATATTTTTATTGATGATTATTCCAATTTCCCTTTTCCAGGGGTTAAGAATAAGGCTTACAGAAACATGATCCATGATTATAAAAATTTTACAGACTATCCCAAGAAACTTCAATGCAGAAAGAAAACTTTAAATTAGCAGCAAACAAAAATCTCTATGATATCTAACAGATGGCTAATTAATAGTTGCCTTTCTTATTCCAAGTATCGATTATTTGGACATGAAGTACCAGTTTTGTGTTTGTAGCTATAAGACAGAGTGTCTGATCAGTAGGTCCCTAACCAATCTCAACTTAAAAATTGAAATCTTTAGGGTAATATTAGTTTATTGATATAGGAGGATAATAGAATGGGATTATTACTGTCTTAATTTTAAGCATCTCTAGGACATGGACTTGAGCATAGTAACGATCTTGAACATAGTGCAGGGCCAGGTAATGTTTCATTCTGTTGTACACGTGGTTGCCATGAATTGGAGCCAACTTGATGGAGACTAATAACAACAATCTCTAGGACAGATACAATTTACCAAAGGGAGTGTGGGATTAATAGTCTTATGCATAATTTACAAAAGAAATGATGGCAAACTAGTTCCATCATTGGACTCCATCAACAATGAAGAATGGGGATGTTTCTTTGTAAAGAGCTCTGTACCATTCTGTGAGTTCCTGATTTTCCAAATAGGAAGGACAAAAAGCATTACCTTCTTTACTTAAAGCCTAGTGAGAGGGGATTCCATGGGCTTACTTGGGAGCCTTCAGGAACCACTTCTAGAGAGCTGCCAATATGAAAAATAACTTCACTTTAATCAGCTCCATAATTTTGATCAATGTCTTCTCATGGACATTCTGATTACTGAACTGAGATACTTTTGGGATACCTATAACCTAAGAGGACTGAGAAGGTCAAGAGACCTGTAAAGTTTTCATTCAGTCACATTAGAAAAGATTCCTCTGCCAAATATACTTTAAAGGTGTAGTGGGAGACAAAAAATAAACTTGTGTTTGATTACATCACAATGTGTGCTTGTTTAAGAGTGTCAGTGATATGTATAATAATACCAGTGACTTTCCCATGTTAAACTGGACAATATCTACCATATTGCAGAGCCAAATTCTCACAATGTCAAGCCAGAATGAAGAACAAACAAATGATCAAACTCCTAGGATTAGAGATGTCCACTTTGATCTCTGTAGTTGGGGCTATCAGAGTTCGACAAGATTAACCAACAGGTGGTCACTGCAGTAAAATAATACTGGGGTTTTAAAAAGGTTCCTGACCAATTCACTGATGTCTTCAATTCTGCAATTAGATATTTACATCTTCCATTTAAGAGTTTATTTCCTTTTAAATGCAAGCTACTCTGGGTACTTCCCCCGCCCCGTCTTGTTTTCTTTATCTTTTCTCTCAACTGATTATAATGGACACATTAAGTCTCATCTGTCCTACATAACTCAATGAAAGTGAGTTTATTAGATCCCTTACTGAAAAGAGATTTTTCAAAGAAGAAAGAAAATGAGGATATCAGGCTAAGAGAGAAAGAACAGAGATAAGACATCCTTTATGGGAAGAAAAGAAAAGATTAAAGGGTAGAAGATGAGTTTTACCTACTGAAAAATTTTGCCGAGGCCTGGACCTGAGAGTAGAGTCACGTGCTCAATACCACTGTGTCTCTTTCTTCCTGAGGGGTGCTATGACCACATTGTTAGCCACCAGATGATTCCTCTAATGTGTATCCATTTATACAAGCCCAGGGCTACTGATACCATTCATGCCTTTCACAATATTAGATCTCAGGGAACTCTCTTTCCCGATGGAGTGTCATGAGGAAGAATTTATCAGGTAGATAAAGAGATCTCTGAGAGGTTTGAAATGAAACTACTTGGAAGATAATAATGTAAATTGGAGAAATGACAGCAGATATGTTCACACAATACATTGTCCTTCTCTTAGATCTAGAGCTGGGAAAGTTCTCTCAGTATTTATTGTTCAAGCTCAAGTCTACCCCTCCTTTTTACACTCTCCCAAATCTCCAGTGGGTTGTTGAATGTGTTAGGTGGTGCTTGAAGAACACCCTAAAAGGCTAGCAGGGGTGTTGGTCATCAGCGCAGATATGAGAAAAATAAGGGTCTTCAGTCCTTATCCATTGCCTCTTAGGACAATCGATGTTGTTGTTAATTGAGTGAGTCAGGACTACCATATGGTCACTGCAGTAAAATAATGGATAACAGAACTAAACATTACCCAGTCCTGTGCCATCTTCATGATTGTTGGTATGTTTGAGTCCATTGTGTGGCTATTGTGTCAATCCATCTTAATGAGGGTTTCTCTCATTTTCTCTGACCCTCTAGTTTACCAAACATGATGTCCTTTTCTAACAATTGGTCTTTCCTGACGATGTGTCCAAAGTAAGCGAGACAAAAGATGGAGCTCACCTAAAACACAGTTGGAGAGATTTAAATTTGGCATCCAAAGAACATTCTTCCGCTGTTCTTTCCTGGAAATCAGAGTTATTAATCAATACAAAGGGGTATCTTACAGGATGTCTGAAGATAGAAAAAATTACCAGTAATTTCTAGGACTGTGTTCTTTGTTTCTCTTCTTCATCATCCTCTCAGCAATGATTTCAGTTTCTAATTCAGTGGTTGCTGTGGTTCCAGTGTATGGCCCAATGGTATCTCACTGAAGGGTGTGGCTCATCAGTGAGGATCCCAAACCAACTGCTTCAATCTTTCTGGCCCACGGTCTGGCATGGCTCCCCAAACCTAAGAATCGGGCCAACTTGTCATAGAGATGAATCAAGTTCTAACAAGAACACATGCTTAAAACTAGTGGGGGGTAACCTGAGCATATCATTGGTCTAACCAAAATTAAGGTATAATATTTCTTGCATTAAGATGCTTGAGGTTGGTTGAGGGCTTGTTCCACATTCTCATATAAATTATCTCAGATACCGGCTGGACATGGTTGTGAGGTAGGTGATAACAGTTCCTTATCTTCAATCATTCACCTCAAATTGCACTTGGGCATCTGTTATGCATTTAGTCCATTCTCTGTATTGTTGTTATTATTGCTCCATGTCAGAAAAAGTGTGTAGACGGGATATTTACTTGCCAGCAGTAATAACTAAAACATATAGCGTCATAGTAAGAGAGAAAGTGGTTTGGTGTAAAACTCACAGGGTTGGAGAAGACTTTAGGAGCTCATTGAGCCCACACATGAGTCAAAGCCATCCTTAAACTGCATTAGAGAAAAAGAGACAATTTTTTCAGGGATGGTTAAATTCTCCATGGGAAAAAAAGTCTAGCCAAGAGATGACTTAACTGGCTACAGAGATTGTTCTAGAAAAGGAAAGCAGTGTTTGTGAGAGAGGAGAAAAACTTTCTGAAGTGATAAGGAAGGACAATAAGATCAGCTAAAGAGAAAACTGAAAGATGTAATGGATTGTTCACATGAAATTGGGGATGAAGCTGAAATGATTAAATCACAAAATCATACAATATTAAGATGAAAGATATTCTAGAGGTGATCAAGATCAATTCCTCATTTTGCAGGTAAATAAACAGAGAACCACAGCACAGAGTGAAGTGGTTTGTTTAAAGTCTGAGTTGCACCCAGAATCCCTTTCTCAAAAAAAAATTCTTATACAACAACTGCTTCACACAGAGAGATCAAGTTCAGTTGAGATCAAAACACATTTGTTTTGACTTTCTGTATTAGTCAGGGTACAATCAGAAAAACAAAAACCATGCTAGATATTTCAGAGAGAGTGAATTTAATATGAAGAATAGACTATAGAATTGGTGGAAGACTGAAAGAGTGAAAAAGGGATGCTGGGAGAACCATATAGTAGAAACTTCAGCAAGCAGTTACCACCCCCTGGGTTGAGGAGACAAAAAGGAAGGGATGTAGCCCAAAGGTGGAAAGAACCTAAATGTCCATCAACAGATGAATGGATAAACAAAATGTGGCATATACACACAATGGAATATTACTCAGCCATAAAGAGAAATGAAATTCTGATGCATGCTACAACATGGACGCACCTTGAAAACCATTATGTTGAACAAGATAAGTCAGTTGCAAAGGGACAAATAATGTATGATCTCACCTATATGATGTGATGGTTAAGATTGTATGTCAACTTGGCTAGACCATTATTCTCAGTGTTTTAGCAGTTGTATAATGTTGTGATCACCCCCATGATGGAATCTGCTGAATGGCACTGGAGGAGGTGGGGCCTGTGGCAGCTCACCGCCCTCTCAGTTTCATTTTTCTGCCTTCCACCAGTTACTTTTGGCCTGCTCGCCTTGCCAAGGTTTTTGGCTTGTTCCAGACTCAGCAGCTGCCTCTTGTTGTCTCACCTCTGGTTCGTGGGACTTGAGCTAGCGGCTTACCTGTTGATCTTGGAATTAGTCGAACTTCTCAGCCTGCGAGCAAGAGTCCGGTTCCCCGACCTACTGACCTTGGGTTTGCCAGCCCCTGCAGCTACGTGAATCAGGAGAAACCTTGTGGTCTTGTCTGCCGATCTTTGAATTCATTGACCTTCACAGCCTGTGAGCGGGATCCCCTCTCCAACCTGCTGACCTTGGGTTCACCATCTTCTGTGGTTACGTGAACTGGGAGAGGCCTCTACCCTGATCTGTGGACTTGGAATGTTTTAGCCCCTATAATTGTGTGAGCTATTTCCTTGATATAAATCTCTTTATATATATTTATACGCTTTACTGGTTTTGCTTCTCTAGAGAACCCAGCCTAAGACATTTGGTACCGAGAGTGGTTCTAGAGAAACAAAATCGTAAGGATGAGTTTTCTAAATTGGTTCTCACATCTGGGTAGTCTTAAAGATGTTGATGACTCTGCTTCCAGCAGTAAAGAGGGCACTGCTAGGCCATAGAGTGAGGTGGTGATACAAATATGCAAAATATCACCACCAGTAGATCAGGTATTGGTGAAAGGCGAGCCTCTGGGTGAACACATGGGTGATATCTTTCTACAGCTTTGTCAGAATGAGAAGTATAGGGAAGCTGGTTGGTTGGTCCTACTTTTGCTAGACAAACTGGTAAAAGAAAGAGATGTGCTCAGGGCTTTAGAGTCAAAGCTCAAGTGCCGCATAAATGACCTCAAGGCTTCCACTTGTGCTTTGAATGAAAGCCTTATTTCTTGTAGTAACAGCTGAAATTGCTGAAAGCCAAACCCAGAGTCTTATTGTAAGAGTGGCTGAATTACAATGCCAGCTTAACTGCCAGCCTCGAGAGGTGTCTGAAATTAAAGTAAAAGAGCATTGATTGGGAAGAAATGGGATCCCAAAACTTGAGATGGGGACATATGGGCAGATAATCAGGGAGCTGGAGATACTGAGCCCCTAAATTCTGTTGAATCACTCCTGCCAACAGAACCACTCCCACCTGAAGAGCTTATTTCGTGTTTGTCTGTTACACCACCCTGCCCAGGAAAACCATTAGGCCCTCCACTCCCATCTAATGAGATTAGCTCTAGCCCAGCTGCTTCTAAAGAGCTCTTGCCTGAGTCATTGCCTGGGGCATCACCTGAGGTAGATGCTTTACGAGACAATGCTGAATGTTCCCAAAACAATTCCACCCTACCAATTCTAGCTTCTAGACCTATAACTAGACTTAAGTCCCAGAAAGCCCCGAAAGGTGAAGTACAGAGTGTGACCCAGGAGGAGGTATGCTACACTCCAAAAGAACTACTTGAGTTTTCTAATATATACAAACAGAAACCTGGGGAATATGTGTGGGAATCGCTATTAAGGGTGTGGGATAATGGTGCAAGGAACATAAAGATAGATCAATCCGAGTTTATTGATATGGGTCCACTAAGCACAGAGCCTTCATTCAATGTTTCAGCTTGGGAAGTCAGGAAAGGATCTAAAGTGTGTTTGGTTTTGTTGCTGAAGCATGGATTACGAGGTGGCCACACTGAATCAAGTTGAAGTTCCAGGCCTGCCTTGGTATACTATAGAAGAAAGTGTCCATAGGCTTAGGGAAATTGGCATGCTAGAGTGGATTTATCAGGTTAGACCCACATATGGAATGCCCAGAGGACATACCTTTTACCTCAACTGTGAGGAACAAATTTGTAAAGGGAGATCTAGCATCTTTGAAGACTGCTGTGATTGCTATTTTATGTAAATCAGATTTGACAGTAGGAACCGCCCTAACTGAATTAAGACACCTAACTACAATGGGGCTGATTGGACCCCGTGGTAGTATGGGACAAGTGGCTGCACTCAATCAACAAAGACAAGGTGGGCATGTTTACAGTAATGGACAGCGGAGTCAAGGCAGTAATCAAAATAGTCTGACTCATATAGATTTATGGCATTGGCTACTTAGTCATGGTGTCCTAGGAGTGAAATAGATGGGAAATCTACTAAATATTTACTTGAGCTGTACAAATGGATGAATTCTAGGTCAGGTGAACAGCAGTCTAACTGGAATCACCAGAATAGAGAGTCACAGTCCCTCAGTCAACTCCCAGATTTGAGCAAGTTTAAAGACCCACAACCCCTTGAATGAAGGGGAGGCTGGGTCCCCTTGAGGAAGGATTCCAATACACTGCCAAAAATTTTTACTGTTAATCTTTCTCTAAGCCTTCCCCCAAAGGGATCTGTGGCCTTTTACAAGAGTGACTGTTCAGTGGGGAAAAGGAAATAATCAGACTTTTCGGGGATTACTGCATACTGGCTCTGAACTGACACTAATTCCAGGAGACCCAAAACATCACTGTGGCCACCAGTCAGAGTGGGGGCATATGGAGGTTAGGTTATTAATGGAGTCTTGGCTCATGTCCATCTCACAATATGTCCAGTGTGTCCCCAAACCAATCCTGTAGTGATTTCCCCAGTTCCAGAATGCGTAACTGGAATAGATATACTCAGCAACTGGCAGAACCCCCACATTGGATCCCTGACATATGGAGTAAGGGCTATTATGGTCGGGAAAGCCAAGTGGAAGCCATTAGAACTCCCCCTACCTAGGAAAATAGTAAATCAAAAGCAATATCGCTTCCCTGGAAGGATTACAGAGGTTACTATTACCATTAAGGACTTGAAGGATGCAGGAGTGGTGATTCCCACCACATCCCCGTTCAATTTGCCTATTTGGCCTGTGCAAAAAACAGATGGAACTTGGAGAATGACAGTAGATTATCGAAAACTTAACCAAGTGGTGACTCCGATTGCAGCTGCTGTTCCAAATGTAGTTTCATTGCTTGAGCAAATTAATATATCTCCCGGTACTTAGTATGCAGCTATTGACCTGGCTAATGCCTTTTTCTCCATACGTGTTTCAAAGGACCACCAGAAGCAGTTTGCCTTCAGCTGGCAAGGCCAGCAATACACCGTCACTTGCCTACCTCAGAGCTACATCAGTTATCCAGCCCTATGTCATAATTTAGTCTGCAGGGACCTTGATTGCCTTTCCCTTCCACAAGACGTCACACTGGTCCATTACATTGATGACATTATGCTGATTGGACCTAGTAAGGAAGAAGTGCCAATGACTCTGGACTTACTGGTAAAACATTTGCATGCTAGAGGGTGGGAGATTAAGCCCATGAAAATTCAGGCACCTTCCACTTCAGTGAAATTTGTAGGGGTCCAGTGGTGTGGGGCATGTCGAGACATTCCTTCTAAAGTGAAGGATAAGTTATTACATCTTGCTGTTCCCACAACTAAAAAGGAGGCACAACACTTAGTGGGCCTCTTTGGATTTTGGAGGCAACATAGTCCTCATTTGGGTGTGCTACTCCAGGCTATTTATCAAGTGACTCAAAAAGCTGCTAGTTTTGAGTGGGGACAAGAACAAGAGAAGGCTCTGCAACAGGTTCAGGCTGCTGTGCAAGCCGCTCTGCCACTTGGACCATATGATCCAGCTGATCCAATGATGTCTGAAGCGTCAGTGGTAGATAGAGATGCTGTTTGGCATCTTTGGCAGGTGCCTATTGGTGAATCACATCACAGACCCTTAGGATTTTGGAGCAAAGCTCTGCCATCCTCTGCAGATAACTACTCTCCTTTTGAGAAACAACCTTTGGCTTGTTACTGAGCCTTAGTAGAGACTGAACACTTAACCATGGGACACCAAGTCACCATAAGGCCTGAGCTGCCCATCATGAACTGGGTGTTATCTGACCCACAGAACCATAAAGTTGGATGTACACAGCAGCACTCCATCATTAAATGGAAGTGGTATATTCGAGATCGGGCCCGAGCAGGACCCAAAGGCACAAGTAAGTTGCATAAGGAAGTGGCCCAAATGCCCATGGTCTCCACTCCTGTCACATTATCTTCCATCTCCCAGTCTGCACCTATGGCCTCATGGGGAGTTCCTTATGATCAGTTGACTGAGGAAGACAAAACTTGTGCCTGGTTTACAGATGGTTCTGCGCGATATGCAGGTGCCACTTGAAAGTGGACTGCGGTAGCACTACAGCCCCTTTCTGGGACCTCATACCACCAAGAAAGCAGTGCCAGGAGCAGAGCGCGTCCTTTGAACCTGGGGTCCCTGAGTGGAGAAGCTTCTAGTCTGGGGGAAAACAAATGAGAAGAAGGCCAACAGAGAGATAAAGCCTTCCCCTGGAGGTGATGCCCTGAATTTGGACTTTTAGCCTACTTTACTGTGGGGAAATAAACTTGTCTTTGTTAAAGCCATCCACTTGTGGTGTTTCTGTTATAGCAGCACTAGGTGACTAAGACATATGAGATAAGCAAACATATAGAAAACAAAGATTATTATTGGTTACCAGTGGCAGGAGGGAGGCAGAAAGGAAGAGTTTTTGCTTAAGGATTATTGCGTGTATGTTAATGGTAGCGGAATAATTCGGAAAAGGATAGCGATAATGGTTGCACAATATGAAGAATGTAATCAATGCCACTGAATTTTACATATGGAAATTGTAGAATGTTTTGGTGTGTATATTTTGACCACAATAAAAAGAGGAGGGGGGAGGAAGGGATAGGAGTTTCAGAACTGAGGGTCTTAGAGCTGAGTACAGAAATCTGGGCTTATGTCCATCTACTAAGTACTTCATCCTAGAAATACAAAGATGCATAAAATAGAGGAAGTGCTAGCATGCCAGATTTCCCAGGCACTTTGAGAACCCAAAGAAGGGGCTCCTCAGAATCATTGTTTAGACCTGATTCAGCACAGTGACTCTCAGGCATTCCAAGTCCAATATGAGATTCATAACTAGGAATGACCTTAACACCAAACATCAGGCAGTCCATCCCTTGAAAACACTACTGCTGCAAGGGAAATTAAGGATATGAATGGCATGACTCCTGCTAATAGGGCTGTGCTCTAATCACAGGGCACGGGCTGTCTTTGCTTATCCATGCAATCACACCACGACTCGGATGGTTAGCCACACAAAGCTGGACAGAGGAAATTGTAGTGACTGGCCTGATTGCTGGGAGTTCTTGTGTGCAGTGTCCAAGAAGAGCTGAGGGCAGACAAGTGGAAGGGAATCTAGTGTGCATGGTGGGCATCCAGGGTGCATGGTGGGCATCCAGGGATGCTAGCAATCAGAGGCCATGGTGCTCAGTGCTGGGACTTCTGGCAGGACTCTGGCGGGGTGAATAGAGCTCGTGAAACAGATTGAAATTCCGCTGCAAATTCTTCTTCAATCCACAGTTTAACTTAAATCCTCCTCTTCTCTATTGGATATTCTGCTATTGTATGATTGTGCTATTGAAACTATAATCAATTAATTACAAGTATTTGTTATAATGTCCATTTTCTTCAATACACTCTAAAATTCCTGAGGTCAGAGGCCATGACCTTTCTAGTTCACTCCTGTATATGCATCATGCCTGGCACATTCTAGGAGAGCAATAAATGCCAAGAATTTTTTCCCAGCACAGAATTTGCTAACCTGATTTGGATTTCTCCATCAATTAAGAAACATGATTTGCCAGCCCCATAAAACAAAACGGGACTAATGAGGTGCAGCAGTCCAGGGACAACGACTAGAAGGCAGGAAGGGACAGGAAAGCTAGTGATAGGGAACCCAAGGTTGAGAAGGGATGGTGTTGACATGTCATGGGGTTGTTAACCATTGTCATAGGGCTGTGTATTAACTGTTTAATGAGAAACTATTTGTTCTGTAAATCTTCATCTAAAGTACAAAAAGAAAAGAATTATCTATGTGAGATCAAACTGACAACAGCAACTCAAAAGGTTTGATGGGAATCCTAGGGGGCAGTGAGTTGAAGATAATGGTGATGAAATAATTTGGAAAAGGATAGTAAGAATAGCAGCACAACTGGAAGAATGTAGTCGATGTCACTGAATTGTACATGTAGAAATTTCTGAAATGGTGTATCTTTGGCTATGTATATTTTCACCAAAAAAAAAAAAAAGGTCCTCCAAGGTCAAGAAGGGAGAGAGTTGACATGTTATGGGGTTGTTAACCAATGTCATAAAACAATATGTGTACTGACCATTTAATGAGAAACTATTCTGTAAACCTTCATCTAAAATATAATTTAAAAAAAATTAAAAAAAAAGAAGCATGATTCGTACTACATGAACCCCAGGCAGCGAAGTACAGTTGCTCAGTTTAAGCACAGCACAATGGCACCCGGTAGTGGGAGGTGGGAGGAGCTGAAATCTAGTTCATGCTCCACTTGCCAATCTCTGTGCCCTGGTGCGGGCAGTGGTGTCCAAGGGAAGAGACAGCTTTTTCTTAGCACAAAGACATGGTCGGCTGGCAAGTATCAATCCTATGACTGTGTTGACCAATTGTTGCTGCTGTTAGATGTCGTTGAGTCAGTTTTTGACTCATAGCTACCATATGTGACAGAGTGGAACTGCCCTATAGGGTTTTCTAGGCTATAATCTTTACTGGAGCAGACTGCCAGGTCTTTTCTCCCATTGAGCTCTGGGTAGGTTCGAATTGCCAACTTTTCAGTTAGCAGATGGATGCTTAACCATTGTGCCAGCAAGGCTCCTCTGTGTTGCCCAGAGGGAGTGCTTTTTTAAATTCACACATAGATATCATCTAGTATCCATTTTATAAAACTGTTTCCTTGCAAGCCAGCACCACTGGCTTAGTTGTCATTCAGGCATCCTAGGGAGCACAGCTTTGAGGAGCAGCTGCTCAATTATCTTCATGCTTTTCTGCTTAACTCTGGTGGTTATGAATAGAGCTTCAAGCAGAAAAGACCAACAAAGTCAAGGCCAAAGGTGGTAGCAAAGACAGAGGCACCGAGTGTGTCAAATAAAGGACAAGGGAGGAAGAATATAGACATGTTTTTGTCACTTTTGAATAACATTGTTTTATTTTTGTTGTTCATTTGTTTATTCAACAAATATTTACTGCAAGCTTGCTAAGAATCAGGTGCTATTCTAGCACTTGGGGTGGAATATGACCAAGACAGACTAGTCTGTTCCTGCATTCATGGAGTTTAGATTCTCGGGACCACCACTTGAAGGACTTACTGATGAAGATCAAAGACTACAGCCTTCAGGAGAAACCTCGAGAGTATGGCCCCCAGACACCCTTTTAGCTCAGTGGTGAAGTTACGTCCGAGGTTCACTGTTCAGCCTGGGAGTGGACAGCCCCATAAAACCAAATGAGACTAACAAGGTACAGGAGTCCAGTGACAAGGGCCAGAAGGCAGAAGGGGACAAGGAAGCTGGTGATAGGGAACCCAAGGTTGAGTAAGGATATTGTTGATGTGTTGTGAGATTGTTAACCATTGTCATAAGGCAACATTTGTAGTAACTGTTAAATGAGAAACTATTTTGTTCTGTAAGCCTTCATCTTAAGTGAGAATAACAGCACAATTGGAAGAGCATAGTCAATGTCAGTGAACTGTGTATGTAGAAATTTTTAAAACAGTGTATCTTTGGCTATGTGTATTTTCACCAAAAAAAAAAGGTTGAGAAGTTAGAGGATTAATATGTTGTGGGGTTGTTAACCAATGTCATAAAACAACATGTGTACTTCTGTTTCATGAGAAACTATTTGTTCTGTAAGCCTTCACCTGAAGTACAATAAAATATTTAAAAAAAAAAAAATTTTCCCGGGGGGGAGAAAAAAAAGACTACAGCCTTCAGTATTGATTACACCTCAACATAAAGAAAACAAAAATCCTCACAATTGGACCAATAAACAACTTTATGACAAACAGAGAAAATATTGAAGTTGTCAAGGATTTCATTTAACTTGGATCCACAATCAACCCCAATGGAAGCAGCAGTCTAGAAATCAAACAACACATTGCATTGTGCAAATCTGCTGAAAAGTCCTCTTTAAAGAGTTGAAAAGCAAAAATGTCAGTTTGAGGATTAAGGTGCACCTGACCCATGATATTTTCAATTGCCTCATATGCATACAAAAGTTGGACAATGAATGAGGAAGACCAAAGAAGAATCAATGCCTTTGAATTATGGTGTTGGCAAAGAATATTGAATATACCATGGACTGCCAGAAGAACAAACAAATCTGTCTTGGAAGAAGTAGACCCAGAGTGCCCCTTGCAAGGGAGGATGGTGAGACTTGGTCACACATACTTTGAACATGTTCTCACTAGAGACCAGTCACTGGAGAAGGACATCATGCTTGGTGGGGGGTCAGCAAAAAAGAGGAAGACCCTCAACAAGATGGATTGACATGGTGCCTACAACAATGGGCTCAAATATAGCCATAATTGTGAGGATGTGCAGAATCAAGCAGTATTCGATTCAGTTGTGCATAGGGTTGCTATGAATCGGAACTGACTCAATGACACCTAACAACAACAAAGATTCTTGGGGCAGAGGCTGAGATGGAAAATAAAAAGTTAATTTAACCTAGCAGTAAGTGCTAGGATAAAAATATAAAAGGGTGATATAATAGAGAGTGATGAGGCGGATGAAGCTTGGCAGGGAATGTTTTCCTGAGCAGGCAGCACTTAAAGTAATTCCTAAATGAAAAGGAGCCAATGTCTACAAAATCTAGACAAAAGGTGTTCAGGACAGAAGGAAAAATAAATGCAAAGGTCCTGAGGCAGGAAGGAGTTTAGAGGGCTCAAATAACACGAAAGACAGCTATAGTTGCTAGAATGTAGTCAGAAGGCAGGACAGCTATAGTTGGTAGAAAGTAGTCAGATGGCAGGAGAGTTTATGATAGATTAGATCACTGTTTAGAAAATATTTATCCCCCCCAACCCTACTTCACTGGGAGGAATGTATTTCCTTTCCATTTGCCCTGGAGCTTGGTCTTGTGACTTTCTTTGGGCAATGGTGTTTAGCTGACATAACTTGAACAAAGATTTGACATATGCTTGTGCAATTGAGCTTGCCCTTTTACATACTGCCTTTCAACATAAGAATAACATGCCTTGGATAGCTGCTGGTCTAAGGAGGATAAGGGACATGTGAAGCAGACCTGGACATAAACTACAGCTTGCAGCCAAGCCCAGCCAAGTGCAGCCTAGATCAGCCAAACCTTAGCCAATCTACAGGTGTTGAGTGAATGCTTATAATTATGTGCCACATATACTGCATTTTTGAGAATATGAGTTTTCTTAAGAACACAATTATGGGACTCTAAAGCAAAACTCCACCACTCATCTGTCAGTTTATCGTGCTGTGGTGGCTGTACTGCTGTGATGCTGGAACTATATCACCGGTATTCCAAATACCAGCAGGGTCACCCATGGTTGACAGGTTTCAGCAGAGCTTCCAGACTAAGACAGACTAAGAAGAAGGACCTGGCAATCTAAAAAAATTGACCAGTGAAAACTTTATGAATAGCAGTGGAACATTGTACGATATAGTATGGGAAGATGAGCCCCTCAGGTTGAAAGATACTCAAAATACAACTGGGGAAGAGATGCCTCCTTGAAGTAGAATTGACCTTAATAAAATGGATGGAGTAAAGCTTCTGGGACCTTCATTTACTGATGTGGCATGACTCAAAATGAGAAAAAACAGCTGCAAACAGCCATTAATAAACAGAACTTGGAATGTACGATGTGTTAATCCTGAAAAATTGGAAGTTATCAAAAATGAAATGGAATGCTTGAAGATAGATATCCTACCCATTAGAGAGATGAAGGGGACTGGTATTGGCCATTTTGAATCAGACAATCATATGGTCTACTATGCCAGGAATGACAAATTGAAGAGGAAAGGCATCACATTCATTGTCAAAAAGAACATTTCAAGATCTATCCTGAAATACAACGCTGTCAATGATAGGATAATATCCACATGCCTACAAGGAAGACCAATTAATATGACTATTATTCAAATTTACTCACCAACTACTAATGTCAAAGGTGAAGAAATTGAAGATTTTTACCAACTTCTGCAGTCTGAAATTGATCTAACAGGCAATCAGGATGCATTGATAATTACAGGAGACTGGAATGCAAAAGCTGGAAACGAAGAAGAATCAGTAGTTGGAAAATATGTCCTTGGTGATAGATAGGACTCCAGAGATTGCATGACAGAATTTTGCAAGACTAACAACATATTCATTGGAAATACCCTTTTTTGACAACATAAATGGTAACTATACATGTGTACCTCACCAGATGGAATACACAGGAATCAAATCGACTACATCTGTGGAAAGATATGAATATACTCAGTATCATCAGTCAGAATAAAGCCATAGGCCAACAGTGAAATAGACCATCAATTATTCACTTGCAAGTTCAATTTGAAGCTGAAGAAAATTAAAACAAGTTCACAAGAGCCCAAGTACGACCATGAGTATATCCCACCTCAATGTAGAGACCATTTCAAGAACAGATTTGATGCATTGAACACTAATGACTGAAGTCCAGACAAGTTGTGGGACAACATAAAGGACATCATACATGAAGAAAGCAAAAGGTCATCAAAATGACAAGAAGGAAAGAAAAGATCAAAATGACAAGAAGTAAAGAAAAGACCAAAATGAATGCCAGAAGAGACTCTGAAACTTGCTCTTGAACTTACAGTAGCTAAAGTGAATGGAAGAAATGATGAAGTAAAAGAGCTGAACAGAAATTTCAAAGGGAAGCTCTAGAAGAAAAAGGAAAGTATTATAATGAAATGTGCAAAGACCTGGAGTTAGAAAACCAAAAGGGAAAAACACACTCATTGCTGATGTCAAGATGGATCCTGGCTAAAGGAGAAAATACGAGAAAGATGTCTACCTGTGTTTTATTGACTATGAAAAGGTATTTGACTGTGTGGATTATAACAAATTAGGGTTAACATTGTGAAGAATGGGAATTCCAGAATACTTAGTTGTGTTCTTGAGGAATCTGTACATAGACCAAGAGGTGGTCTTTTGTACAGAACAAGGGGATACTGCATGTTTTAAAATCTGGAAAGGTGTGGGTCAGGGTTGTATCCTTTCACCATACTTATTCAATCAGTATGCTGAGCAATTAATCCGAGAAGTCTGACCATATGAAAAAGAACAAAGCATCAGGATTGGAGGAAGACTCATTAACAACCTGCAATATGCAGATGACACAAGCTTGCTTGCTGAAAGTGAAGAGGACTTGAAGCACTTACTGAGGAAGATCAAAGACTACAGCCTTCTGTATGGATTACAACTCAACATAAAGAAAATAGAACTCCTCACAACTAGACTAATCAGTAACGTCATGATAAATGGAGAAAATATTGAAGTTGTCAAGTATTTCATTTTACTTGGATCCACAATCAATGCCCATGGAAGCAGCAGTCTAGAAATCAAATGACAAATCGCGTTGGGCAAATCTGTTGCAAAAAACCTCTTTAAAGTGTTTAAAAGCAAAGATGTCACTTTGAAGACTAAGGTACACCTAATCCAAGCCATGGTATTTTCTATCACCTCATATGCATATGAAAGCTGAACAATGAATAGGGAAGACCAAAGAACAATTGATGCGTTTGAATTATGGTGTTGGCAAAGAATGTTGAATATACCACAGACTACCAGAAGAACAAACAAGTCTGTCTTGGAAGAAGTAAAGCCAGAATGCTCCTTAGAAGCGAGGATGGTGAGACTTAGTCTCACTTACTATGGACATATTATCAGGAGGGACCAGTCCCTGGAGAAGGACATCATGCTTGATCAGGTGGAGGGTCAGAGAAAAAAAGGAAGACCCTCAATGAGATGGATTGACACAGTGGCTGCAATAATGTATTCAAACATAGCAATGATTGTGAGGATGGTACAGGACTGAGCAGTATTTCATTCTGTTGTTCATAGGGTCACTATGAGTTGGAACTGACTCCATGGTAACCAACAACAATAACAGCAAAGAAAAACTGATTGTGTTTGTTGAATTAACGAGTTCTGTTTATAGCATGATATCTTTAGCATGATGCTCGAATTAGCTCCCAGATGTAGGACAGAACCTTGTGTTGCAAGGTACTGAAACAAAAAACCCACTGTCATAGAGTCAATTCTGACTCACTGAGACCCTATATGACAGAGTAGTACTGCCCAATAGGGTTTCCAAGGACCAGCTGGTGAATTTGAACTGTCAACCTTTTGTTTAGCAGCTGAGCTCTTAACCACTGCACGACTGGGGCCCCAGATGCAAGGTACTAGGTGCATAGGAATAAAGCAGATGTAGGAAGCTGGGGGTTATGTGTGGGAGAATATGAAGGCGTGCCTGTCAGCCAGTATGAGATCTTGACAAATTATTCCACAGTCCAAGCAAAGGTGCAGCAAAACTAGTCCAATTCCAGCTGGGTGTCAAAACAAGTAGAGCCAAACTACTCAAGAAGAACTGGCAACACTTTTAAAATTGGAGAGTGGAGTACGTAGAGCACCAAGGAAAACAAGTATCATGACCAGGAAAACAATGAAGAGAGGCCCATTACCTGGGAGACTGGGCTGGAAAGAATAAGGTGGAAATAGGTCCCAGGCAGACAGCAATATCCTACAAGTCAGGACAGCGGACTTCTAGGTTCCCAGATAACCCAGAAAGAAGGGGATAGGCTGGCAGTCTGAATCACTCAGAGATATTTGGAAAGGTTAATTCTAAAAGTTCTACCGAAGTCCTCAGCACTTCAGCCATCTTGCCAGGAGCCAACAGAGACTGTAAGAGAACAGTTACTAACTGCACCAAGGAGTGCTTGTAGCATCTTGCTCTGGTTGCAGTCCTCTGCCAGTAACTGGCCTGCAGGGATTTGGGCAGATGTAATGAACAGCTTTTTTTTCTCCTTACTTTCAAATATCCATTCAATTCTTTGTCTGGTTACTTTAAGGGAACCCCTCCATCTCCCCAAGGCAAATAGTTTCTGTCCATCCCAGTTCCAGGGATAAGGACAAGAATTGGGCACAGCCAATCACAGTCAGACTGGTCTGGGGATGGTCAAATGCCATACTCTGGGCCAATGTGTGTCAGCCCTGGAACTTTATCTGAAACAATGCGGAAGGAAGCAAGGTCTTTCTGCTGAGATTGTAACTTGGCTAACCAATTCCACAACACTTAGGAAGAAGCTGCCCAGGAATAAGACCAACACAAAACAGAAAGATGAAATTAGATATTTCTGGCAAAATCATGTGAACCCCTGGATCCAGCCACTCCCAAAGAGGTTGCTACCCCTGGGCTTTCCATTTATAGAAGCCAACACATTCCCTTTTCTGATACTTAACAACCAGTAAGTTTTTCTCTCACTTATAATCAAAAGAGTCTAGTAAGTCACTTCACCTCTCTGAAGTCCTCTCTATTCTGACCTGTAAAATGGTGGCTCCTAAAGCTTTATTCAGCTTTGACCAGCCTTGAGACTTTGACTGTGTGACAAGAACAAAAGTGATTAATGTGGGATGTTCACAGGTTTCCTTGTCTCTCAGCCTTCAAACAGAGGTCTGCAATTACCGGCATATATTTTGTCTTTCCTCCTTCCACCCTCCTTTGAAAGAGGAAGGATTACTTCCAGCTTGAGAAAGTCTTCGTCAATCTACCTAATAAACAAATGGAGAGAATGGAAAGAAAGAAGGATATAAGAGCAGGAAAAATCTAGAAGTTGAAAGAGGTTTGGTGGAAGATTGTGGAGATGATACTCAAGAATCTCTGCAAGGTGTGATGGAAGTAGAAGGAGGTGTAGTGGACAACTCTTAGGACCTTTCTAATTGCCTACATGAGTTGGCTTTTGCAAAGTGAAAGTTGAGGATCTGATCTACAGGAGTTCCAACTGCAGAACTCTGCTTTCTTTGAATATTATGATTCTATAAGGCTGAGCCCCAGGGGGCCTGAGTTTTGAAGGGCTATAGCTGTTTTACCAAGGCATCTTGCAGACCATCAAGGCCCTTAGAGATCATGACCTTCCTTGTGTGCTGCTGTAGATCCTGCAAACCCTGCAGGCAACACCAGAGAGAAAAGGAAGGGCCCTCTCTCACCTGAGAGGCTGAGTCTGCTGAAAGCCAATGAATGAACTGTTGAGAGATTATTCTTATGTTTCCCAGCTGTCCTATGGGCTAAAGCCAGCTCTGTGGTTAAACAGTTGTAGTGGCATTTGCCTAGTTGTTCCAGTCATTTTAACAAGAAAATTGGATTGAACATTTGGCAGCTGATCAGTGGCTCAGGGCTCAGCCATTGCAATGAACTTAACCCCTGAAATGCAGTGGTCACCAATGCTTCCTTGTGGATTCTGCTGAAGCATCTTGTATTATTGATTCTCCTCTCAAAGTTAGTAAGCAAGAAATTGCATTACTAAGAAATTACATAAAAATGTATTATTAGGATTTGTCCAGGTATTTGAGAATACAAGATTCATGCATTTGTAAAAACTAAGTTAAAGAACCATCAAGAAGAGATTATTTGACTTTTCAAGAAATATTTTAAGTCTTCTGAGAGTACATCTCCAACTGCATTATTTTGCTGCTGAAAACCCTCTATTGTCTATCGTTATCTATCAATTCCAGTAGAAACACTTCTTGTTATTCATGATCCGCTACAATATAGTCTAAACTGTCTTTCTAGTCTGATAGCCTTCTAGACTTGCAGTCCACTTATCTCCTCAAATTGCATGCAAAATTGGGTTTACACGTACATGTGCATTTTTTCAGGAGGTTTGGGGCAGAGGTGCAGGAAAGTCTACAACTTTCTGCAGATTCTGAAAGGAGCTGAAAAACCACCAAAGAGATTAAAAACCACTGCCAAGTTCAGGGAATTGAGACTTTGGATAGAAAAAAAAAAAATTGCATCTTTATTTTTACTACTCTCTAACTGAAATTTAGCTTTTTCTTCTACGAATGTAGACACCAAAGCACATTAGTAGTTGAGTACCTATGATTTTGCCATCTGTAGAAATTACAGATGTTTTCATATCAAATTTCTTTTGATAGGTAAGCTGTGTTCAATATGTTTGATAAGGTTGATTTATGTTTTTATACATTGAAAACTACTTCAAAATTATGGTAATTTCACTAACTAGATAAGTGTTAACCTTGGTGAAGGGAAAGACAGTACACAATATAGGGGAAGTCAGCACACCTTGACCAAGGTGAAGTCATAGAATCTTCATAGGCACATCCAAATACCTGGAGGGACTGAGTTGCCAAGGTGAGGGCTGAGGACCATGGTCGCGGCGGTCATCTAGGTCAAGTGGCATAACATAGCTCATAGAGAAAATGTTCTACGCCCAACTTTGGTGAGTAGCATCTGGGTTCTTAAAAGCTTGTAGGCAGCCATCTAAGATACATCTAATGGTCCCATCCCATCCAGAGCAAAGAAGAATGAAGAAAACCAAAGACACAAGGGAAATATTAGTCCAAATGACTAATGAACCACGAGTACCACAGCCTCCACCAGCCCGATCCCAGAACAACTAGATGGTGCCTGTCTTCCACCACAGACTACTCTGACAGGGCTCACAATAGAAGGTCCCAGACAGAGCAGGAGAAAAATGTAGAACAAAATTCAAATTCCAAAAAAAAGATCAGACTTACTGGTGTGACAGAGACTGGAGGAACCCCCAAGACTATGGCCCTTGGACATAACTCAGAACCGAAGCCACTCCCAAAGTTCACCCTTCAGCCAAAGATTAGACAAGTCTATAAAACAAACAATAACAGACATGAGGAACATGCTTCTTAGTTCAATCATGTATACAAGACAAAAAGGGTAACATCTGCCTAAAAGCAAAGATGAGAAGGCAGGAAGGGACAGGAAAAATGGACTGATGGAAACAGGGAAGCCAGGGTGGAGAAGGGGAAAGTGTTGACACATCGCAAGGATTGAAACCAATGTCACAAGACAGTTTGTGTATAAATTATTGAACGAGAAACTAATTTGCTCTGTAAACTTTCACCTAAAGCACAATAATAAATAAATAAATCAGACCCCCACCCCCCCAAAAAAATTATAGTAATTCTTAGAGCCACTACTGGGAGCTTATTATTTAATGTATAATAAAGAAATATATACATTATTTATTCTACCCCAATTTTTTATCCACCACTCATCTGTCAGTTTGTCATACTGTGGGGGCTTTTGTGTACTATGATGCTGGAAGCTATGCCGCTGGCATTTCAAATACCAGCAGGGTAATTCCTGGTGGACAGGTTTCAGTAGAGCTTCCAAACTAAGACAGACTAAGAAGAAAGGCCCTTCAATCTACTTCCAAGAATTAGCCAATGAAAACCTCATGCATCACAAAAGGATATTGTCCAATATAGTACTGGAAGATCAGCCCAAACATAACAATGATCATGAAGATGGCACAGGACCAGGCAGCATTTCATTCTGCTATACATGGGTTTGCCATGAGTGACAGTGCATACCATTGTAAATAACAACAATAACAATTTTTAATACTTATTTTGATGGCATTTTAAAATATAATTATTTTCTTTGTATCTTTTATTCAATTAGAAACATCCATCTGTGAAGGCATCCATGGACTTCACTGTATTGTTGAAGAGGTAATGGCACACACACACACACAAACAGACTAAGAACCCCTGGTATAGACACTTACATGAACCAACACTGTCTCCAGGCCAGCTGGCTCCTGGTTTGATATGTTTACTTCAAGCTTCCCAACCACTGCACTCTTGCTTAGTCTATTTATGCCATCAGAAACGCTTTCTCCAGTCATCATAGTCTGTCCAAATCCTGTCCCCTTCAAGGACCATCTCAAGTGCCTTTTCTTATAGGAGGATTTTTTTTTTTTTAATTTTTCCAACCATCAAAGAAGCAATCACTCCATCCTTTGAACATCTACAGCCACGTGCCTACAACTCTCCTCTGTCATTAATAAGTTAAAAGAGTACTCACTAGCAAGCATAGCAGGGTCAAGAGAGTGAATACACTTAACCAGCTGATCTGGATCTGAATTCTGTCCACACCACTGTCCAGCTAGAGTACCTTAGAAAAAGTTCTTCACTTGCTGGTTACCTCATCTATAAAATAGCAAAGGTAATGAAAATCACTTCATATGGTTGTTGTAGGAATTAAAGGAGTTATTTCAAAGAAAACCAACCCACGTAACAGTGGCTGGAACATAAATGAATACACCAACAAAGTTAATTATTACATTTGTCTAGTTCCCACTATCAGGTCAAGAGTACCTGGAGGGCAGAAAGTGCTTCCTATTACTCTCTTCCTATTATTGTTTCTAAAACACTGCCTTTTACACAATAGCTATATTTTGAATTGAACACTTATTATTTTTTTAATGCTGAATTGGGTGGGAGCTCAATGAAAGGGATCCTGAGGTACCAGCAAAACATGGTGAGCTATATAGAGCTCTGAGAAAAACTCATCTTATTTTTTGTTTTTTTGCCTTTCAAAACCTAAGTCCCTTTTGGAAATGTCAGTATTACATGTCTGGTAAAGTAGAGGGTCAGCAAAAACAAGGGAAATCCTAACTGAGATAAATTGACACAATAGCTGCAACAATGAGTTCCAACATACTAATGATCGTGACAATGGCGCCGGATCTGGGAATGTTTTGTTCTGATATGTATGAGTCAGAGTTGCCTGGATGGCAACTAACTACAACAACAGTGTGCTCAGCCTAACTAACTACACAACAGCACTTAAACCCCACGAGGAATTTCTTCTCTATGACAGGAATTGTATGGGGCTAGAAGAGAAATCTTCAACAGGCATTGTTTCTGAAATAAATTTAAATGACGGATGTTATCCAAAATTTGTAATGTAAGTAAAAGGAAAACTCTCAGGTCACTGGGGATATCTCCATATTGAACCTGGTTTCAATTTCATCCTATTAAACTTAAATGAGTAGACTACTTTTGGGATACAGATGATGTTATACAATGTACAAAATGCTCTGAGAACTGAATGTAAAACCCACTTGTTTCAATTGTTTTTACTCTTTTTTTTTTTCTCTTAAATCTAATACATAGATGCTTACAAAGCCAGCCCAGGCTTAATGGAAACTTTGGAAAGATATTTTGTTTTGTGAGAATTTAAGTTGACATGCTGCCATGGAATTAGCTTTATTTTTGTGAGATTACCTTATAATTATTAGAAACTGGCTCTACATAGCTGCCTCAAATGAAGCTGAGTTCTGTGAAAATAATTTTTCTAAATGTTTGCATGGCATAATTTTTAAAAACCAACAACAACAAAAATAAAAAGACCTTAAGATTGTTAAATGTATTTTATTTCATCCTTTTATTCTAATGGTGCTTTTGGCTCCAAGCCCTTCATTACTGCCATTTTATTTCTCCCTTTATATTTGATCCCACTTTCCTCACCATAAAATGCTCTGAGCATGATTGGATTCAGAATTGAGCTGGCCCATGGCACACCAACATCTGTGACTCCTCTGTGCAAAGGGAGAGGAAAGGAATAATGGAAGGAAAGGAGCCGCTTTCTCTCTGTGGGAAAGAGCTCTGGGAACACAGTTTAAAAGAAGTCTCTTCTGGATGGTTTTTCTAGAATGTGTTCTCTACCCCATCCCTGGTCCTACTTTCTCAGCTATCTAAAGACATTATTTTTAAAATATTAAATAAAATAAAATATTGTTAGGGCACATCTCTTTCAACTCTAGCATGTAAGTTTGGGAAGACTGAGAAGATCATGAAGTCTATATTGTGACCTCCAAGTGAAACTCAGCAGAACTCCTGGTGATGGAGGCAGGAACTGAGCTTCCACATAGTTGGTTCCCAGACAGGAGAACTTCAGTCCCTATAAGACCTTCCTGCTAGCCTAATTTCTAAATCCATTACCTCAGAGTTCTTTGCACTGTCTCCATCTCATTGGAATGACCATCGCCTTTGTGAATAAGGTTCAAACTTGGCCACTACCGTTTTGAATATAAATTGCAAATTAGTATGTGCATGCTCCCTTCCCCACCACTCGTCTGTCAGTCATACTGTGTTGACTTGCATGCTACTGTGATGCTGGAACCAGTATTTCAAATACCAGCAGGGTCACCTGTAGTTGCAGTGGAGCTTCAGACTAAGACAGGCTAGGAAGAAAGGCCTGGATATATACTTCTGAAAAATCAGCCAATGGAAACCTTATGGACATCATGTTTGGTGAAGTAGATGGCAAACGATCGTAAGGGAGCCCTTTGGTGAGATGAACTGGCACAACAGCTGCAACAACAGACTCAAACATGCTGGCGATAGTGAGGATGGCGCAGGACTAGGTAACGTTTTGTTCGGTTGTACATGAGGTCGCCACGAGCTGCAGTTGACGGGATGGCAGCTATCTATGACCACTTCTAGCCCATATTTCCATGCTGGTGGGAAAAGTAAAGGCATGGTAGATAGCCTGCAATATGGCCCCCAATGGTCCTCCTGGTTTTCACATCCTTGTGTAATCCCCTCCCCTTGCATGTGGGCTGGACTTATACACTTGTGAATAGAATGTGGCAGAAGTTTTGGGACGTGACATATCCCTTCTAAGATTAGGTGTAATAAGACTGGCTTCCTTATTAGGTGCACTCTCCCTCATTTTTTTGAATGGCCTGCCCAGGGTTAGGCTGGTTGCCATGTTGTGAGGCAGCCCTGTGCAGAAACACACATGGCAAGCATCCAAAGTCTGCTAACAACCACACAAGTGTGGTTGGAAGCAGATCTTTGAGACGCTTTGGGATGCCTGCAACCTTGGTCAATAGCTTGACTGTAGTCTCATGAGAAACCTTGATAGGGTAGCAGCAAATAATTTTTTAGTTTAAGTATGTCCCAAATATTGAATTGGACTGATCCTAAAAACCTATCCATTGTTTACCTGAAATTCAAATTTAACTGGGCATCTGCATGTTTATTTACTAAATCTGACAACCCTAGACCCTGAGCCAGAGGGATCCAGCTAGCTAAACTGTATTAGAATTCCTGACCTATAATAATTTCGAGATAACAAATATTTGTTGTTTACAGTCACTATGTTTTGGAGTAATTTGTTATGCAGCAAAGATAATGAATACAAGGGGGCATTTGTGACAGAAATAACAGAGCAAGGCAAGGTTAAAGAGGACAAGTGACGATTGTGGCACCAGCAGAGGCAAGTGTTGGTCCAAATAATTATTTTATATTCTGGATTTTATTGAAAAATTACTCATTCACAGGTTGTGCTATGTAGCTGTTAGGGGTATAAGCTGTAGCCAAGAATTCCTGGGATCCCAGTGACTGGGAGGTAAGAAATATCCTCAGTCACAGAGGTGGTATATAAGGCAGTGTTTCTCAAATTTTTAACATTCACATGGATTTGCTGGTGATCTTGTCAAAATGCAAGTTCTAATTTTGTATGACTAAGGCAAGGTCTGAGTTTCTGCTTTCTCAACAAGTTCCCAGGTAATGCTGATGCTGTTGGTGGCTAGATGACACTTTAAGGAGCAAGAGTGTAGGACCCTTTCCCTTCCTAAGGGCCCTATCTGTGTAATAAATCAGACTGGCAAAAGGTGTGACCTTCCAGGGGAAGAACGAATACAATGTCGATTCTCTCATCATGGTCTTAGAGTATCTCAAGCTCTTGGTTGGGAAGAATGTTGAGAATTGATCAGGGAGAATCTGCTTCCTTCATCTCCTTTGTTTTTTCCTTTCACGTACTCAAAAGTGATTTTGAGGGGCTTATAAATTAGAATTTCTAGGTATACATGTGTTATGGAAAAGAAAGCAGAACTTTGTCTTACTGCTTTGATTTCATTTTTTGTCATAAACTTTAAATGGTTCTGAAATTTTTAACAGCATTAATGGAGGACATTGATTTTTTTTATACATTAAGGTAATTTTTTATTATTATACAAATAGCTTAAGTCCATTGTAGAAATTAGGCAAAAATAGGAAAGCCAATACACTATACTCCCATAAATGAGACATCAATATTATTAACATCTTAGTGTATATGCTCACAAATGGACCAATAAGCAACATCATGATAAATGGAGAAAATACTGAAGTTGTCAAGGATTTCATTTTACTTGGATCCACAAACACCCATGCAAGCAGCAGCCAAGAAATCAAACAATGTATTACATTGGCCAAATGTTCTGCAAAAGACCTCTTTAAAGTGTGGAAAAGCAAAGATCACTTTGAGGACTAAGGTGCACCTGACTCAAGCCATGATATTTTCAATTGCCTCATATGCATGCAAAAGTTGGACTATGAATAAAGAAGACCAAATAAGAATCGATGCCTTTGAATTATGGTGTTGGCAAAAAATATTGAATATACAATGGTCTGCCAGAAGAACGAACAAGTCTGTCTTGGAAGAAATACATCCAGAGTGCTCGTTAGAAGTGAGGATGGTGAGACATTGACTCACGTACTTTAGACATGTTATCAGAAGGGACTAGTCCCTGGAGAAGGACATCATGCTTGGTAAGGTAGTATGTCACCAAAAAAGAGGAAGACCCTCAACGAGATGGATTAACACCGTGGTTGCATCAATGGGCTCAAACATAGCAATGATTGTGAGGATGGCGCAGGACAAGCAGTGTTTCGTTCTGTTGTACATGGGGTCTCTATGAGTTGGAACTAACTAGCTGGCACCTAACAATGGCACCTAACAGTATATATACTGCCAGATCTATTGATGACACCACCTTTCCATATCAATTAATTTTCACCACATCAGACACCCAATCCATGCTCAAATTTCCCCTACTTACTCTAAAAGAAAACATTAATGGGGGTTAAAAACTAATTTGGAGATTATCTGAGGAAAAATCAGATAAAAGAATTAAAAAGAATGAAGAAACTCTATGAGTTATGTGGGACTCTATCAAGAGAAATAACCTACAAGTGATTGGAGTACCAGAACGGGGGGGATAACAGAAAACACAGAGAAAATTGTTGAAGATTTGTTGACAGAAAACTTCCCTGATATCATGAAAGATGAGAAGATATCTATCCAAGATGCTCATCAAACCCCACATAAGGTAGATCCCAAAAGAAAGTCACCAAGACATATTATAATCAAACTTACCAAACCAAAGATAAAGACAGAATTTTAAGAGTGGCTAGGGATAAAAAAAAGTCATCTACAAAGGAGAGTCAATTAGAATAAGCTCAGACTACTCAGCAGAAACCATGCAGGCTAGAAGGCAATGGGATGACATATTTAAAGACTTGAAGGAAAATAACTGTCAGCCAAGAGTTATATATCCAGCAAAACTGTCTCTCAAATATGATGGCGAAATTAGGGCATTTCCAGACAAACAGAAGTTCAGGGAATTTGCAAAAACCAAACCAAAACTACAAGAAATACTAAAGGGAGTCCTACGGTTAGATAATCAGTAACACCAGCTAACAACACAAGACTAGAACACAGGATGGAGCAACCAGATATTGATTCACATACAGAAATCAAAATTACATCAAAGCTAAAACATTGAAAATAGGGAAACATATCAATATGTAAAAAAAAAAAAAGGATAATATTAAAACAAAAAAAGAGGGACTTAAAAAATGGAGACATTGATTTTCTATATGGAAGGGAAGTTAAGGTGATATAAAGTAATAAAAGACTGGTATAAACTTAGAAAATTAGAGGTAAATATTAAGGTAACGACAAAGGAATCTAACAATCCAACAAACCAAAATAAAAAAGTAGAAAAACATAAAGACACAGCAAACACTAAATCTACAACAAAGAAAAAGATGAAAAAAAAATACATAAAAAAAAACGACTCAGCACAGACAATTGAGGTGAACAAAGAAACTGTGAACAACACACAAGAAGAGATATCAGAATGACAGCACTAAACTTATACCTATTAATAATTACACTGAATGTAAATGGACTTAATGCACCAATAAAGAGACAGAGAGTGGCAGATTGGATAAAAAAGCATGATCCATCTATATGCTGCCTACAAGAGACACACCTTAGACTTAAAGACAAAAATAGGCTAAAACTGAAAGGATGGAAAAAAACATATCAAGCAAACAACACTCAAAAAAGAGCAGGAGTGGCAATATTAATCTCTGACAAAACAGACTTTAAAGTAAAATCCACCACAAAAGATAAGGAACTGCACTATGTAATGATTAAAGGGTCAATACACCAGGAGGACATAACTATAATAAATATTTACGCACCCAACAACAGGGCTCCAAAATACATAAAACAAACTGTAATAGCTCTGAAGAGAGAGATAGACAGCTCCACAATAGTAGTAGGAGACTTCAACAAGCCACTTTCAGTGAAGGACACAACATCCACAAAGAAGCTCAACAAAGACACAGAAGAGATAAATGCTACAATCAACCAACTTGATCTCATAGACATATACCGAACTCTGCACCCAACAGTGGCCAAGTATACTTTCTTTTCCATTGCACATAGAGCATTCTCCAGAATAGACCACATATTAGGCTATAAAGCAAGCCTTAATAAAATCCAAAACATTGAAATACTACAAAGCATCTTTTCTGACCATAAAGCCATAAAAGTGGAAATCAACAACACAAAAAGCAAGGAAAAAAATCAAACACATGGAAACTGAACACCTTGCTCAAAAACT
>NW_004444018.1:5681900-5697222 GCF_000243295.1 Trichechus manatus latirostris
CCACATAAACCAGAGACTTCATCAGCCTGAGACCAGAAGAACTAGATGGTGCCCGGCTACCACCAATGAACACCCTGACAGGGAACACAACAGAGGGTCTCTGATGGAGCAGTAGAACGATGGAATGCAGAACTCAAATTGTAGTAAGAAAACCAGACTTGATAGTCTGACTGAGACTGGAGGCGCCCCAGAAAGCGTGGCCCCTGGTCTCTCCATCACCCCAGAACTAAAACAATTTCCGAGGCCAACTCTTCAGAGAGGGATTGGACTGGACATAAGGTGATACTTGTGAAGAATGTGCCTCTTAGACAAGTAGATATAAGAGACCAAAGGGGTGGCTTCTGTCCAGAGGTGAGGGGGAAGGCAGAGAGAGTTAGGAGCTGGTTGAATGTTCATGGGGAATCAGGGGCGGAGAGGAGGAGTGTGCTGTTGTGGAATGGGGTAAGCGGTTGGGGTCTCATAACAATGTAGGTTAAAAAAAAAATTCTGTATGGGAGACTAACTTGAAATGTAAACTTCATTTAATTACACCAATAAAAAAAGAAAAACTAATATGGAGAAATCCTTTAAAGGTGAGCTCTGACTCAGTCACTGCCATCCGAGGTCCTATATGTATCTGATATTCCAAAGTATATACTGGCAGGGGAGATGATGTGGAAAACTTAAGGACAGTTAGTGACAGAAAAAAATACAGCGCTCAGCAGAACACTCATATGTATGCTCTCTTCTGCTGCCTGCCCAGAAATCAGAAATTTGAATATAAAAAACCATTTCCTGATTGGTGAATTGGACGTGAACCATGGTCCCAAGAGTGAGGGACCAATATTTGAGAATAGAAAGTGATTAACCCAAATGCTTGTGACTTTGAGGGAAGACATACAGGCACAGCCTGAATGAACAGAACAGTCATCACAATACTGTCACCGTCATATGGCATAACTTTGGGTCAAAGATACAATGGGACCAAAAGATCCTCTATATCCTAAATTCTGCCTCAATTGCCACAGTAACTCTCTCCTGCCTTTGGCCTATGAAAGGATGACAGTGAGGTTCAGAGCCTGTGTTTTTACTTCTTGGGAAATAACAAAGGCTGCTGCACAAAGGTAGCAGATCTCCACTCCTGCCACAGGTGGGACCAAGTGGAGATGTCAACGGGGATTTTGGAAAGGCAGAGATACTCTATCACTGAAAAATAACCCAGATATAGATTCAGCTTTTTCATTCTGGGAGTCAGGGAGCCTCCATTTAAGAGAGAAGACAAGATGGTATAACAATTAGGAAGCTCGATGTTTCTGGAAGTATTATATATGAGGCTCAGTCAGATGGCTTGAGTCAAGTCCTGTCATGTGCTTCTTCTTGAGAAGACATTCAGTCTACATACACTGCCCTACCCCACTCTTTTCTGGGTCTCCATAAGTATGTGGAAGCAGTGGAAATGTTTAAGTCTACTGCTCTCATTAGCTACTATCAAGTCATCTCCAACTCATGGAGACCCTATGTACAACAGAACAAAATCTTACCCAGTCCTGCATTATCCTCACCATCACCAGCATGTTCAAGTCCATCTTTGCAGCTATTGTGCCAATCCATCTCACCTAGGGTCTCCCTCGCCCTCATTGGCCCTCTACTTCACCAAATATGATGTCCTCCTCTACAATTGACTCTCCTGATGACATGCCCAAAGCAAGTGAGTTGGACAGTATTCTGTTGTGATCCATAAGGTTTTCATTGGCTAATTTTCAGAAGTAGATTGCCATGCCTTTCTTCCTAGTTTGTCTCAGTCTGGAAGCTCTGCTGAAACCTGTCCACCATGGGTAACCTCCTGGTATTTGAAATACCAGTGGCATAGCTTCCAGCATCATAGCAACACACAAGCCACTACAGTATGACAAACTGACAGATGAGTGGTGGATTTAGTCTACAGCTGTGGAAGTATTGAGGAACTCCTTTACAATAAATCCTTATGTCTTAGGCTGGGCTTTCTAGAGAAGCAAAATTAGTGAAGCATATATATATGTAAAGAGAGAGATTTATATGAAGGAAATCACTCACACAGTAGTAGAGACTGCAAAGCCCCAAGTTCATGGGGCAGGCTGGAGGTTTCTCCTGACTCAATGTAGCTGCAGGGGCTAGTGAACCCAAGATCGGCAGATCAGACAGCAGGCCTCTGGCTCACAGGCTGTGGAGGCCAACAAATTTCAAGATGGGCAAGTAAGATGGCAGGCTGCTTGCTCACAGGATACAAAGGCTGATGAATCCCAAGATCAGCAGGTAAACTGCTAGTTCAAGTCCCAAGAACCAGAAGTCAGGTGAGGAACCATCTGCAGGTTCCAGAGTGAGCAAAAGCCAGCAAGCTTTGCCAGAAAGTCCACATATATTGAATGCAGGCCACACCCCCAAGGAAACTCTCTTTCAACTGATTGGCTGCTAATAGCAGATCTCATCATAGAGGTGATTACATTATATCAGACCTCACTATGGAGTTGATTACATCATTACATAGCTGCCAAACTACATCATAACTGCCAAATCACTGAGAATCATGGCTCAGCCAAGATGACACACTTCCTTAATTATCACACCTTATCTCAGGCGCAAGTTAGACTGGTAGATGCAACACAGACTACCAAACCCATTATTTCAGCCTTGTACTAGTGGTGTGACCTTGAGAAGCTGATTCACGTCCTACATACATTTCCACATTCATTAAATAGAGATATTAATGACTACCATATAGCATTGTTTAGTGAAGATTAAATCAGGTGTTCCACAGAAAAATGGAGCAGATGGAATGTAGTAGAAATGTAATAAATAATGTGTTCTTTTCTTTTCTTCCCTACAGGGGACCCCAGAGCCCGAACAGCTTTCTTATCCCTTAGTAGCTGCCACCACACACTCAACCTTCCAAGGTTCTTCTCCTCTAAAGATTTATTAGAGGGTGGAATAGTTTCCCCAGATTCTTGCTCACAATCTCTTTCCAAGATAAGCTCCAAGTCCCTGGGTGGTACAAACAGTTAATGCACTTGGCTGCTAAATAAAAGGTTGTAGGTTTGAGTTCACCCAGAGGTGCCTTGGAAGAAAGGCCTTGCAATCTACTGAAAAATAAGCCACTGAAAACCCTATGGATCACAGTTCTACTCTGACACACATGGGGTTACCATGAGTCAGAAGTGACTCCACAGCAACTGGTGACAACCCCAATCACATGACCCAGTCAAGCCCAGGCTAGATCTGCTGACCCCAGCTGACCCTCAATTTCAGGAGTGATAATAAATGATTGTTATTTTATGCCACTGAGTTTGGGGAGGTTTTTCATGCAATAATAGTTAACCGATACACTACCTCACATAAGAGTGATTGCTTTGGGCCGTTTCCTCACAGAGGAAAAGAACACTTTGATAATAACTCAAGCTAGGCCTGCACAGTAGCTTTGCCACACTGGGATGGTTGGACTCTAATTTTCAGTTTTTTCCCCAATACTAAAAGGCATTGTGTTCTTACGTTTATATAGTGCCATGATTGATGTATTTCAGCAAGAGTTAATATATTTATTATAAATTGTGGAATTCTTTGACTCTTTATAGCATAGTTACTCACATTGTAGGTACAGAAGTTACGGCCCTTTCAAAATTAAAAATAAGCATTTTAATGTGCATTAAAATTTGTTTTTAAATAATTAATGTAACTTGTATGCAAAACAGTAGCACTCACATTATCAAATCACAAAGTGAATTTATTTCTCCTGCTGTCTGATTCAACCTGCTAAGTGGCCTAGATATACATTTAGTAGGTGTCATAAGTTGCCTGCCTGCAATGAGTTTGCAAACTGCACAGTTCGAGGGAACAGTCCCCATAAGACTGCCCTCACTTAAGGTACTAGCTGCAAATTCAGGGGTCTCTAAGTCTACCTTCACTTGATACCAGCTCACTATAAACTCAAGAGTTCCCCAAAACCACCCTCAGGTTCAATGATTTACTAGAATGACCCACGTTGTTGTTATGTGCTGTCAACCCTATGTACAACAGAACATAACACTGCCCAGTCCTGCGCCATCCTCACAATCATTGTTATGTTTGAGCTCATCATTGCAGCCACTGTGTCAATCCATCTCATTGGAGGTCTTCCTCTCTTTTGTTGACCCTCTACTTTACCAAGCATGATGTCCTTCTCCAGGAACTAGTTCTGTCCTGATAACGTGTCCCAAGTATATGAGACAAAGTCTCACCATCCTTGCTTCTAAGGAGTATTCTGGCTGTACTTCTTCCAAGACAGAGTTGTTCGTTTTTTGGCAGCCCATAGTATATTCAGTATTCTCCACCAACATCATAATTCAAAGGCATCAATTCTCCTTTGGTCTTCTTTATCCATTGTCCAGCTTTCACATGCATATGAGGTGACTGAAAACACCATGGCTTGGGTCAGGTGCACCTTAGTCCTCAAAGTGACATCTTTGCTTTTTAACACTTTAAAGTGATCTTTTTGCAACAGATTTGTCCAATACAATATGTCGTTTGATTTCTTAACTGCTGCTTCCATGGGCATTGATTGTGGATCCAAATAAAAAGAAATCCTTGACAACTTAAATATTTTCTCCGTTTATCATGCTCAGCAGACAGATTGAATAAGTATGGTGAAAGGATAAAACCCTGATGCACACCTTTCCTGATTTGAAATCATACAGTATCTCTTTGTTCTGTTCCAACAACTGCCTCTTGGTCTATGTACAGGTTCTTTACGAGCACAATGAAGTGTTCTGGAATTCCCAGTCTTCACAATGTTATCCATAGTTTGTTATAATCCACACAGTTGAAAACCTTTGCATAGTCAATAAAATACATCTTTCTGGTATTCTCTGCTTTCCGTCAAGATCCATCTGACATCAGCAATGATATCTCTTGTTTCCCATCCTCTTCTTAATCCAGCTTGAATATCTGGCAGCTCCCTGTTGATGCACTGCTGCAACTGCTTTTGAATGATCTTCAGTAAAATTTTACTTGTGTGTAGTATTAATGATATTGTTTGATAATTTCCACATTCTGTTGTGGAATGATTCATAGAACTCAGGAAAGCACTATACTTAGAATTACAGTTTTATTACAGTGAAAGGACACATATTATAACCAGCCAAAGAAAGAGAGTGATAGGGTGGAATCTGGGAGGGGTCTGAACTCCGATCTTCTAATCATCCTTTTTCTGTAGAGTCCTGGATGGCATCATCTCCTCTCAGACATGATGCGTGGCGATACTCAAAGAGTATTGCCAGCCAGGGGAACTCACCTGAGCCTTTGGTGTTCAGAGTTTTTATTGGGGCTCCAATCATATACTGCCCAAGTAGTTTACCTGTCATCTTCAGCTCCTCCCAGCGGTCAGACTAATCCTTTAGCCTTCACTTCCTCCAGAGGTCAGAACTGATAAGGCATGGCTCAAAGCTCCCACCACACTGTTAGACTGTCTAACGTCCATGCAAACAAAGACACCTTTATAGGGAGGACATTCCAGGGGCCTAGAGATCACCTCTCAGTAGCTGAGAGCAAAGGCCAGACCTCTCTTTAACCAGTTCCCGTCGAGTCCACTCTGACTCATGGCGCACCCATGTGTATCAGAGTAGAACTGTGATCCATAGGGTTTTCAATGGCTGATTTGTCAGAAGTAGATCACCAGGCCTTTCTTCTGAGGTGCCTCTGGGTGGACTGGAACCTTCAACCTTTCTGTTAGCAGCTGAGCTCGTTAACTGCTTGCACCACCCACCTGGTGCGACCTCTCTTTCAGTAAGGTTAATTCTTCACTACACACTGCCCATCCTTAGGTAAAGAAACAACTCCTGTTCACTTTAATACCCCAATCTATCTCATTTCAGTATTTGCATACCCAGTCCAGTGTAACAACTAAACTCTAAACTTCATTGAAAAGGTAAACTTCCCTCTTTACCAGTTCAGGTCAACTTGAGCCAGAAAGCTCAGGGTAAGGAAGAGAGGCATGATTGACTTCTTTATCCCTTGACTTGCAGTGCTCCCCTGCCCCCAACACCTAGCTGCCTAGACTCTTGGAGGCAAAGGTGAGAAGAGGACAGAGAGAGGTAAACAGTAGAAAACTCTCATTTCAAAGACAATGATCTTCTGTTGTTTCTTCCTGGATATGGAAGATGTCCTCTTATGGGGCACTTTGCTATTTTGAGAGATGCACACGTCTGTGGGACTCTGTCACCTGCAGGTCCCTGGCAACACATTCCTTACCTGGCCCCTCTGCTCTTGCTTTTACTGTTGCAGCCCTGCTGCTTAGCTGTAGCCTTCAACTCTGCTAACACAGACTGTGTTCGCCAGCTTGAAACCCTTCAGATTTCTTTACTGGGACTCAGATAGCATTCCCCTAGACTCGAGAGGTCACACACCAAGGCCTGCCTCCTATTGTGGCCTTGAAGCCCAGCTCACTAGGCAAGGGTCATGAGGGTTGAGAATGAGACTCACAGCATGGCTTCCTCCAAAGAAATCCTCTACCTAAAACGTAATCTGTCTTGTGGCCCTAGGGTGGATGGGTGCCAAGGTTTCTAAATCAGTACTTAAATGTCAGCTCAGGAGGATCACCTGACTTTGGAGTGTGAGAAAGTTGACACCTATTGTTGCTGGAGCTTCAGCTAGTTCTACGAATTCTATTATAACATCCTGTAATACACAAAATGTTGTCCCTGGGTAGTGTGAACGGTTAACGTGCTCAGCTATAACTGAAAGGCTGGAAGTTCAAGTCCACCCAGAGGCTTCTTGGAAGAAAGGCCTAGTGATCTACTTCTGAAAAGTTAGCCATTGGAAACCCTATGGAGATCAGTTCTACTCTGACACACATGGGTCACCATGAGTCGCAGTCGACTCAATGGAAACTGTTTTTTGGTTTGTTTTTAAGTATACACAAACACACACACGTATGTTTTCTTCGTCTTCCAAGTAAGGACAGCAGAAAGGGAAAGCATGGAAGACCACCGTCTTACAGTTCACTGAAATATTTATGAAGAAATTATTAACCACATGTGGTTTCCCACCACTCCCCTACCCCCCATCATTCTCAGTTTTAATCTTTTGCAGATGCATTGATTTGATGTTGCCATTCCTATGCATAATGTAGGATCAATGCCTTCTGAAAGGGGGAGGTCCTTGTGCAAGAGAAGGAAGCAATCAGGCAAAGCAAAAGAGGAAAAAGGAAGGCAAGGGGGGCAGCTTTGCGGTCATGTCTGACCTCGGAACATCCAGACAGAGCTCTCATCAAATCAGCTCTCAAACCTATCATGTCCTCAGCTTCCACTTCATTAATTAAAATTCAGAGAAAATAACCATTTCAGGACTTGAGTGGTTTCTGAAGACGTTAGAAAAGAGTTGGGAAAGTCATGTAGCAAGACATGGTACAACTCTTCCAGATGGCAGGAGCTACCGAGACAGCTTCAGCAGTTACACACATGGAAAACATTTCACTCCCAGGGAGATGGTCGAAATAATAATTTTCAATGATTCATTAATACTTAAAAGCATATGGTTCCTACTTAGGCAATTTTGGATTGTTTAGTCTCTTTCTTCCTTTTTTATTTTCTTTTTAGAGGCACAGATGACATCAACAGAGGTAAAACATTTTAGTGATGGCAAGCAATTGAGTTGTTGTGACCTGTCCATTGGCCACAGTTACCATATTGCTAGCTGGTCATACAGAAGAGTAGTCCTTAATTAAATCAAAGGAGAAGCAAGGAAGTGAAGAGAATGTGAAACAAGTAGATAAAGGACAGAGAAACTATGGTGGGCCAGAAACTGTCTCCTTATTCATTTTACTGTTCCCTCTGCTTAGATAAAGGGAACGAGGAAAAGCAGAAGTCCCTAGGTGGTACACACAGTTAGCGTGCTCAGCTGCTAACAGAAAGGTTCCACCCAGAGGTGCTGCGAAAGAAAGAAAGGACTGGCAATCTATTTCAAAAAAATCAGTCATTGTAAAGCCTATGGAGCACAGTTCTACTCTGACACACTTGATGTCTCCATGAGTTGGAATCGACTCAATGGCAACTGGCACTCGTATGAATGAAACATTATGGAAACACAGACGTGGGGGTAGCCACCTCCTCTTTCAAGGTGTAGGGTTTGAGCATTAGGTATCAAAAATAACTAAAGAAAGAAGATAACCTCTGAGTTCGGCTTTGAAAGATAAGGCAAGAAAGGGTATGCCAGGCAAGTCACTTTGCCTCTCTGGGCCTCAGTTTCCTCACCTATAGAATGAGGGCTCAACAGAAACGATTCCAGCATCTGCATTGCTCAGGGAGGATGGGGCCTGCCGTCCTGCACAAAGCGCCAGCGTTCATCACCATCCGAGTTGGTGAGCAAGAAAGATATCAAGTGGCCAAAGTGGGTTCTCCACATTGGGAAACTGGACAAAACCGGTCCCATGTTTTAAGAAAACATACCCAGACTTGGAAACAAGGCTAAGAGGGTGACTGCAGGCTCTTTTAACGCCATACTGAAACATCGTTTAACTGGCCCGGAAGGGACTATTTAAGTCTCTGGTAGAAAGTACTTCTGTGACATTGCTATTTATTATTGATTAGAGCCCAGACACTGTGACGTTACATGTTAACTTGTAGATTTCTGTCTTCACCACGCATCTGTCAGTTTGTCATACTGTGATAGCTTGTGTGTTACTGTGATGCTGGAAGTTACACCATCGGTATTTCAAATACCAGTAAGGTCACCTGTGATGGGCAGGTTTCAGTGCAGCTTCCAGACTCAGATAGACTAGGAATAAAGGCCTGGTGATCTACTTCCAAAAATTAGCCAATGAAAACTCTAGGGATAACAATAGAATATTGTCCAATAAAGTGCTGGAAAATGAGCCTCCTAGGTTGGAAGGTGCTCAAAATACACAGTGACCGCAACAATGCACTTGAACAAACCAATGATTATGAAGATGGTGCAGAACCAGGCAACGTCTTGTTCTGTTGTACATGGAGTCACCATGAGTTGGAGCTGACTTGATGGCAACTAAGAACAGGTTTTTGTCTGGGAAATATGCAAGTTATTTCTGTTAGGTAGGAAAGATGTTCCCAAAGTTTACAGTTTTATTGCCCTGTAGGAAAGTAACTGAGTTTGTCTCTAACTGATAGACACACGTACATATGCATGCGTGTGCATGCGCACACATGAACATTTCAGTGTGCCTTCCCTAATGGACTACGGAAACCCCAGTTCCTTAAATTCTCTTTGTGGCCTCATCATCTTACTAGTTCCTTTAGTAATGAATTAATAAATGTCAACATTTGTTCATTCTATATTTGAATAAGAGATATGTTTGTAGGTTTTTGAAATTCTTACTTTGACATCTGGAAAGAATAATTTGTCCCTCATTTTCTTGAATCAATTGCAGAGTTTTTGTTCTTTCCAATATTTACTGCAGTTTGATGGTTTTGATGGATTCGATTTAGCTGCCAGCATTTATTTCTTCCTGGACCAAGAAAGTATTTAGGGTTCACTTTTGTGACACCTACCTTTTGACAGTTCTCAAGGTGAAGTTAACAGTCTACACATATGCATGTGAGTGTGCACACACTGACACCCACAGGCTGGTTTGCTGGTTTGGTTGTTTCTGGGATGTGTTTGAATGAGTGAGTCACACTCCCACCTTGCCATCATCCATTACTGTTACTGTATCTTTATTAAAAGAAAAGACAGATTCCTGAGATGCCTTTATTCTTGAGATGACCCTCATACCTGGGGATTATAGAATTTTGACACACGACCTTCAGACGGCTTCCACTTGATAATTAGCAATAACAACACAAACAACATAGTGTTTTTGTGTTTTGTCAAAGCATTTTCATGGACGTTATCTTACTTATGTCTTAAAACATTCTTGTGTGAGAGGCATTGTGATTCTAATTTCACAAATAAGAGGAAGAGAAGCTGAAGTTCAGATAGATCCCATCATGGATTGAATTGTGTCCCCCAAAAAATGTGTGTAGCAACTTGGCTAGGTCATGATTCCTAGTATTGTATGATTGTGTTATCTGATGTGATTTCCTTATGTGTTATAAACTCTACCACTATGATGAGATTATATGTGATCTCCTCATGTGTTGTAAATTCTATCACCGTGATGAGGTTATACTGATGGTTGACAAGATTAGTGTCTTAATGCAATCTCTTTTGAGATATAAAAGAGAGAAGCGAGCAGAGGCACATAGGAACCTCATACCACGCAGAGAAGCTCCCAAACCAAAGGAAGACTGATGACACGGACCTTCCTCCAGAGCTGAGGGATAAAGCATTCCCCTGGAGCTGATGCCCTGAATTTGGACTTGTAGCCTACTGGATTGTGAGAGAATAAACTTCTCTTTGCTAAAGCCATCCACTCATGGTGTCTCTGTTATAGCAGCACTAGATGACTGAGACAGATCCTTTGCTTAAGATCACCTCATCAGAAAGCAAAGATCTTCCATCACCAAACTCATTGTCACTGAGTCGATTCTGACTCATAGTGACCCTATAGGACAGAGTAGAACTGCCCTATATGGTTTGCAAGGAGCAGCTGGTGGATTTGAACTGCTGACATTTTGGTTATCAGCCTGAGCTCTTAATCACTGAGCCACATGTAGGAAATCCTATGGGGCAATTCTAAGTTCTACTCTGTCATACAGATCGCTCTGAGTCAGAATCAACTTGACAGCATACAACAACAATTACCTAAGAATAAAAAGATTCTTTAGAGGATATTGTTTATAAATCATTGCCTAGTTTGTTAATTTTTTATGTTCATAGATATTTCATGTAAATTTTGTGAAATGGTTCACTGACATTATGGATTGGTTTATCTTATCCATTTGCATATGCTTAGCACTTGGGAACCTGAAAGAGCAATGTGTTACATGAAGCCATTGATCATTTTCCAGACAAGAGAGGCATTTTTTCCCTCTGCGTCATTACCACATCGTGAAAACCCAGTAACACCCTCACAGACATGCTATGCCACAAGAGGCTATTGGAGTGCAATGTTTGGGATCTGATCTCAAGGTAGAGAAATTATATTTCCGTTGACACTGTTACTGTCATCCAGGGGGAGGTGAGGTTATTGAGAGTTGAACACAAAGGTGGAACAATGCTTTTATCATTCCCATCATTCAAAAAAAACCACTTAACAGCACAGCACCTCTCTGCTCAAGCTGCAGCACTGTACACTATAAAACGAGAGTGATGAAACCCCAGACATACCCTCGAGGGGACATAATGTAAGTTAGAAAGAGGAATGAGGAGAAAATAGGATACAGAGTCAGAGAAAGACTGCAGAGGAAATACAGACAAGGGATGGTTAATGTAAACCAGACAAGGCCAGGTCTTTGACTAAGAGTTCTTAGGAAGGAGTAAATGGGAGAGAAGCAGGTTGCTTCCTGCTCTGACAGACCAAAAAAATACCAAAAACCCTGTTGCCGTCAAGTCAATTCTGACTCATAGCAACCCTGTAGGACAGTGTAGAACTGCCCCACAGGGTTTCCAAGGAGTGGCTGGTGGATTTGAACTGCTGGCCTTTTGGTTAGCGGCCAAGCTCTTAACCACTGTACCACCAGGACTCCTGCTTTGACAGAGTGAAGTTAATTAGTCTGGGAAAGCTTTATGTATAAACCAGATAGCAAATCAGAAGTTATTAATTAATTCCCTAACATTTATTGAACACCTACTAGTGCCAGGATCTCTATTGAAAAGCTGATATACAATTTTGAACATATTTGATGTACCAACCTGAATGATATATGAATATGTATTTTAATTTACTCTGAATTTGAATATATATTTTGAATATAGCCATATAGATATAGCCTTAGGTAGGTATAAAAGAAAACAAAACCCATTGTCGTCGAGTTGATTCCGACTCATAGCAACCCTAAAGGACAGAGCAGAACTGCCCCACAGGGTTTTCAAGGAGTGCCTGGTGGATTCAAACTGCTGACCTTTTGGTTAGCAGCCGCAGCTCTTAACCACTACACCACCAGGGTTTCCTTAGATAGGTATAGATATAGATATAAAAAATTTGTTGCCGTTGATCAATTCCAACTCATGGCAACCCCATTTATGTCAGAGCAAAACTGTGCTCCATACTGTTTTCAGTGACTGATTTTTCGGAAGTAGATGACCATGGCTTTCTTCTGAGGTGGCTCTGGGTAGACTTGATTTCCAACATTTTGGTTAGCAGCCAAGTTCATTAACGGTTTGTGCCACCCAGGGACTCCAGATACAGATATAGGCAGATATATAGTCCTTACTTTTCTGTTGCTTTTAGACTAGTGAGAGAGATGGACATGAATGAAGGCTTCACAGAAATAGTTATAAAATCACAACTCTGAAATGCTGTAAAAGAGGAGACAGGCCAGGTGACACCATTAAATGGGGGGACCTGACTGTTCTGGGGGTCAAGGAAGCTGTGGAGAGAACTGGGACCTAAGGAATGAGTAGAATTGTGGCAAAGATGAGCAACGAGGTTACAAGCAGAGAGAAGAGCATGGACAAATGCCACTAGGGAGCAGGGTGGGTGCGAGGAGCAGTGTAGCTGGAGATCAGTGAGGGAGGAACAGGGTGGGGTGAGCTGAAGTGGAGCAGGAGGTAGGCACACTATCCTGCAAACCCTTATTGGTTCTGTTTAAAGGATTTGGTTTTTAGCCTAAAAGTGATAGGGAGTCACTGAAGTGTTTTAAATGGGGAAGGGAGAAGAGATATACTCAGATTAACATTTTGATCAAATCATTCTGGCTGCAATGTAGGGAACAAAGTGAAGGTGGCAATGGGAGGCAGACGATTAGCAGGCAGCTGCAGTAGTCCATACGAGAGATGGTGGTTGTTTGGGCTAGGATGGTGGTGGCAATGAAAGAAAGAAGTGGCAGAATTCAGAGGGCAGAATCAGCAAGTCTTTGCATTGAGTATCAGAGGTGAAGTTTAGTGAGGTATCAAGGGAAACTCCTAGATTTTGGTCTTGCTCTACCAAATGGATGTTGTTTCCATTCACCAAGAAAAGAAACATGTGAAAAGAACCAGGTTTTAGGTAAAGCAGGCATGGCGGGAGGAGGAAATAAGAGATGGTGGTAGAGATTACTAGTTTGGTTATAGATATCTCAAGTTAGGTGATTAAACCTAGAGAAAACTACTGGCAAACTCAAAAGCAAGTCGACTAGGCTACTTTTACACAATTACTGTTAAAGAAAATAAGTCACTTCTTGGTCCTCCCAAAAGCCAAGCAGTTTGACCATTCTTCCAAATACTGGAAATCTGGATTAAACACATTTAAACAGACTTTTTTTTTTTTAAACTACAGGATTTCTCAGAGCCTTTAAAATGTTAATATGAATTAAACGAATAATTTCTTTTATAAGGATCAGCATAAAGCTGGTCCCTATGAGGTGGAGGTTAAAGATGTCCCAGATGTCTAACTTTTCCAAGCTGCTGTACCACTCCATCATCTCTAACATCAGCTACTCCCTCTCCCCTCAGTACTCTCTCTCCTGTCTTCGGGTTCCCTAATTCACTGCAACATGTCACAGAACTCATGAAACATATAAAGGAAATGGCTCACATGGTTGTGGAGGCTGGCAAGTCCCAAATTCGTGGGTCAGGTGTAGATTTCTCCCTGGCCCTCAGTCTCTGCCCAAAAGCACTCAGCTCTCTCGCTCCATGGGCTGGGAAGCCCACTGCACCTTCTCCTGCGGGTCTCTGCTGCAGATCTCTCCTTCCTTGGTGGTGGTGGATGCTCCTCTTTGCTCTGAAATTGGCTCTCTTTTAAGGCAAAACTAACCAATCCCCTTAGTAGGCCACAATTACCCTATCACACAATCACCTGGGTGGAAGTTACAAGACCATGACTAGAAAGGCCACATACGAAAGTAATTAATCGCACCACAGAATTATGACTCCGAAGAGTTTCTCAAATTTATTACCATAGACCTTTTTTTCTCAAGATATTCATTAACCCCTCTGGAACCATCCTCTCTGGAACCATGGTCAGTGTGGGAAAACTTATACATGACCTGGAGCCTGTCTTATTCACTGTGTATTACCAACCCCAGCATGGTGCCCAGTACATAGTAAGTGTTCTCTATGCCAACAATTTCCAAATTTTTATTTTCAGTTCAGGCCTTTTTTTGGAACTCCAAAGTTTCCAAATACTTACTTTCAAATATTCACATATCCTAAAAAGACAAGAAAAGGTAAATGTATAGAGACCAAATTTATTAGTGGTAACTAGGGGTGGGAAGGAAGGGAAAAGAGGGGGCTAGCGGTGATGAAAATATCACATTAAGTGTAGGGTTGCCCAGACGATTATTGTAATTGCTGTCAGTAAGTTGTATATCTGTAAAAAGTTGAACTGGCAAAAGTTGTAAAATATATTTACAAAAATGACCAAAAAAAAAAAAAAGAGTAGCTGCTGAGGCTGCTTAAGTACAACCAGACACCTCATGGGATTTGGTTCCTTGGTTTGTAGGTTTAAGGTCATGGCTTCTTGGGACACCCCAGTTAATTGGTCTAATGTTTAGTGCCTATGTTCTACCTCCGAGTGCATAGTGCTTGAGGTCTTACAAGCTTGCAAGAAGTCATCCAAGCCACAATAATTGGTCTCTATTCACCCAGAGCAACAGAGGGAGAAGGAGTATTAGGAATAGAGGGAGGATATAGAATGTGTGGCTAATTGCCTCCATGAACAACTGCCTCCTCCTTTGTCACGAGACCAGAACGGGATGGTGCCCGGCTACTATTGCTGACGATCTTGATCAAAGATTCTAAAGAAGAATCTTGATCCAAAGGGGGAAAATACAGAACAGAATTTTAAATTCTCATGGGCTGTAGACCTTTTGGAGCCATGGAGGGTAGATGAACCCCTGAAACTATTGCTGAGATAATCTTTCAACCTTAAACCAAAAGTATCCCCTGAAGTCATCTTAAAACCGAACAATAGTTTGGCCTAACTAGTAAAAAATGTCTGCCCAAACAGCTTCAGCTCACAGGCAGAATCTACGATGCAGGATTGTACCAGCCAGATGCCAATCTAGGAAATAAACTCTCGAGGACTACCCAAAACCAAAAGAAATACAACAGGGAATCAGAGCAGTTAATCAGTAAATGACAACAACATCAAAACAGTAGCAGAGGGAATAACGGCATAGGTATAGAGACTTCTAATGGAGAGGAAGGCAAGGTGATACCAAGTAATGGTGGACTGCTTCAAACTCAGAAAGATAAGGGTAAAATTCATGGTAACCACAAAGAAAGTTAACAAACATTAAAAAAAAGAGAAAAAACATAAAGTCTCAGCAAAAACAAAACCTAC
>NW_004444018.1:5702659-5730760 GCF_000243295.1 Trichechus manatus latirostris
AATTTTTGAAATGGTGTATCTTTGGCTATGTGTATTTTCACCAAAAAAAAAAGGTTGAGAAGTTAGAGGGTTGACATGTTGTGGGGTTGTTAACCAATTTCATAAAACAACATGTGTACTACTATTTCATGAGAAACTATTTGTTCTGTAAGCCTTCACCTGAAGTACAATAAAAAAAAAAAAAAGTCTGCCTCGAGCATTATGCTCTTTTAGTAACTATCCATATGGGATCAAATCGACAACAGCAACTTGAAAGATTAGATATGAACCTTAAAGGGCAATGAATTTATGCCAATAGGTGAGGAAGAACTCAAAAAAGGAAGGTGAGAATGATTGCTCAACTCAAAGAAGGTAATCAATGTCACTAAATGGTACATGTAGAAATAGTTGAATAGGTGTATGTTTTGCTATGTATATCCTCAACAACAAAATAAATAAAATTAAAAATATATATATTCACATATCCAACTGCCTAGTTGACACCTTCACTTGGTTACTTGATGGACACTTCAAACTCAACATGCCCCAAATTGAACTTTAGAGCTTCCCCATAGAACCTCTTCCACAGCAGCCTTCCAATCTCAGTTCACGCCAACTTCATTCTTCCAGTGACTTTGGCCAAAAAACCTTGGAGTCATTCTTGACTCCCTTTTTTCTCCAACGCATCCATATCTAATCCATAAAAAAAATAGCGTTTGTGCTACCTTCAAAATATAGCCAAAATCTGACCCATTCTCAGACAAACAGAACTCCTGCCTTGGTCCAAGCCACTGTCATCTCCTACCTAGATTACAGCAATAGGCTTCTAACTGGTCTACCTGTGCCCACCTTTGCCCTCTACTCTCTACTCTCAACATGGCAGCCAGGCTGATCTTTGTAAAACATAAATCAGATCTCACCCCTCCTCCACTCAAAAGCCTGCAATGGTTCCCCATTTCACTCAGAGTAGAGCCAAAGTCTTACAATGACATGGTGACATGAAAGGCCCTACACAATCTAGGTCCCTGTTAGCTGTTCTCTCTCTCTCTTTCTTCACCACCCTCTACTCCAGATATACTGTCCCCCCACCCCGCCCCCCAAGCTAATTGTTGAACACCCAATTTACGTTCCTGCTTTTAGACTTTTGCAGGGGCTACTCCCTCTGATCAGAACATTCTAGCTCCATAGTTAACTTTCTCACTTCTTTCAAACATTTACTCAACTATCACCTTCTCAATGAGGCCTACCCTGACTACTGTACTTACAAATGCAACACATCCCCCACTCTTCCTTGCCCAGATTGCTTACAGTTTTTCCATAGCACCTATCTCTTCTATTTTTATGCAAAATATACAAATCTATAATATTTATTGAGGTTTTGTTTTTTCTACTTTACCTCACTTGAATATAAGCCCCATTTTTAGCTCACTGATTTTGACCAAGCAACAAGAACAGTGCAGTGTACACAGTACATGCTCAATAGGTATCTGTTGAATGAATAAATGTTGACTCGATAGTTAATGCACACTAGTGCTAAATATGCTCAGGCTGGCTTACTGTGGTTATTTTATGTGGCCAAGCTCTACAGGCAGTAGGCTAAACACTGTGGTCTTTTCCATTCAAGTGAAATAAAGTTTTTTTTTTTTTTTTTTGATGAATTGGTCAAAGCCAATGTGCTTTTATTCTGTGTTTAGTTCACCTGGCCAAGACAGATACTATCCAAAAGACTGGAGTCAACAAAATATTGATTTTCATGAATTTACTGAAATGTAGTTAAATGGAAGAGTTGATTGCAAGGCAGTTATTGGAAAAAAATATTAAAACCTCTGGTGACATATGTTTTTCTCTTCAAAAATAAGAAAAAGCTCAGCTGTACTAATAATTCAGTCATTGACATGGGTGGCCTCACTCGGGCCATGTACTTCATCACATGGATAGGATGACAGGTTTCTGAAGGAAGAGTAGGGGCTTCACAGACAGCGATTCCTTCCCTCAATTATGCATTTTCAACACACTGTAACATATTGTAGTTAAATGTGCCAGGAAAGAGAACTTATAATTTATATTAATTGTCTGGTATTATATAAACCAGCTATCAAAAAATAGACCAGTATCTTAATAGATTTCTTCCATGGAATCATGGATTAATGATACCACTAAAAATACAAGCACTAATGAGTGAAAAGAGTCCTTGGGTGGTACAAATATTAAGTGCTCGGCTACTAACCAAAAGATCAGAGGTTCAAATCTACCCAGAGACAAATCAAAAGAAAAGCCTGGCAATCTACTTTTGAAAAAGCAGCTATTGAGAACCCTATGGAGCACAGTTCTACTCTGACACACATAGGGTTGCCCAGAGTCAGAGTCAACTCGACGGCAACTAGTTTACTGGGTTTAAAGAATAAAAAGAAAATGGCAGACTTGAGACTAGCTTCTCTTCTACTATGAACTCTTCATCAGCCCTATTACCAGGTAAAATGATGATGGTCTACTAATGACGATCAAAAATATTGGTAATTCTTGAAGGTGAGTGACGAAAATGTGGAGGTTCATTATACTATTCTTTCTACTTTTGTGCATGCTTAAAATTTCCATAATTAAAAATTTTAAAAAAAATTAAGTTTGTCAAAAAGGTGAAATTACCAAGATTATTTGAAATGTAGACTTACCACTAGCATTATTAACACTAAATTTCTCTCTAAGCAGTTATTGTGTCTTGAGAGTTAGCTAATTAAAGTGCGAAGCCATCAGAAGTGGTAAGATTGTTCAAGATGCTGTGTGTTTCTTCTTTATATCATTATCTTTAATTTCTATTTGTCTAGTTATGTTTTACAAAGCACACAATATGTCAGTACAGCAGTGTGGGAAAATGATTTATGTAACTACATATACATATCTTCCACCCATTTGTCAGTTTGTCATACTGTGATAGCTTGTGTATTGCTATGATGCTGGAAGCTATATCACCAGTATTTCAAATGCCAGCAGGTCAACCAGGGTGGACAGGTTTCAGCAGAGCTTCCAGACTAACACAGACTAAGACAGACTAAGAAGAAAGGCCGGCTGATCTTCTTCTGAAAATTAGCCTATGAAAACCTATGGGTCAAAACAGCATATTGTTCAATATAGTGCTGGCAGATTAGTCCCCTAGGTTGGAAGACACTCAAAATACACAGTGGCCGCAACAATGGACTTGAGCATACCATAGAACGTGAAGATGGCTGAGGACTGGGCAACGTTTCATTCTGTTGTACATGGGGTCGCCATGAGTCAGAGCTAACTCAACGGCAATTGACAATAACAACACATATACATGAGGGGGTGCAGGCTTCGATATTTTTTACTGAACTACACAAACAAAAATGTTTGGAGTTCACTGTACCTAAATGATAAGAAGAGAAGATGTATAATATGTAAAATATGGAGAGTACCACTACAGATATTGAGGTCCAGTTTGGGGGAGCTAATATTAGGTAATATTTACAAGGTTAATGCACACATGCATTATTTGTATACACAAACATTATTTGTAAAGTTGGTAAAGCTCTTTGAAACCCTTTGGGAGAAAAGGCACATAAAACAATATATTATTAATATTACTATTATATTGCAGGCTTGCGTTTCTATGGAATGCTGCCAGACAAGTCTTTTAATGGAATGTCATTTTTTACCCAACTTATACCAGCCTCCATTGAAGAGACTTAACATTAATCTAAATTACTGAGATGAGTTTTAATTTGGTTGGACAATACTGAAGCTTGGAATGACTAAAGAGTAAAAAAATTAAAAAATAAAATAGAAAACACCCTCAGCTCAGCATGCTAAAAAACAAATGTTACTGAGCTTCACCCTTTAGCCAAAGATTAAACAGGCCCATAAAACAAACAATAATACACATAGCTCATCTATGTATAGGAAACTAAATGGGCACACCAGCCCAGGGGCAAAGAGGAGAAGGTAAGAGGAGACAGGAAAGCTGGTAATATGGAACCCAAGGTCGAGAAAGGGAGAGTGTTGACAAGTCATGGGGTTGGCAACAAATGTCACAAAACAATATGTGCATTAATTGTTTAATGAGAAACTAGTTTGCTCTGTAAACTTTCATCTAAAGTACAATAATAAAAAAATAATAAAAAGAAAATAAAATCAATGGATGGATAGAGGGATGGACAGATGGATAGATATGTGATAAAGCAAGAATAGGAAATTGAGAAGAGTAGAATCTAGGTAATGGAGAAATGGTGTGCACTGTAAAATTCTTTCAGCTTTGCTATATGCTTGAAATTTTTTCATAATAAAATGTTGGAAAATGGAATAAAAAAGAATATGTACATTTTGAGTCTATAAAAAAGTTTTAAAAAAATGTTAAATGACCTAGGATAAAAGAGTACATATCTTAATACTCCTACGTACTCATTCCACGAATCAGTAGTGTCCAGATGTCCTGTGGTAAGATTCTTAAAGTGTGATGAAATGATGAATGCAGTGATGAAAGAATCTTTTATTATTTTTATGTTCATGTGACAATGGTTATGTATTTTTTTTTTGGGTATGATTTAATACTTTTACTTTGTAGTCTTTAATAAAAGCCAAGAAAATACTTCATTGGTTTCTCATCATGAGCAGTGCAATTCGTTTCACTGATTTCAGTGCGGTGATTTGTTTTTGTTTGTTTTTTAATTAGAGGGTGGAGTGGAAACAGATGGAATAAGGGGTTCTCCCTCCCTGATGGAATGGTCTGTAGCCCAGAAAAGGAGAGGAGCATAGTCGTGAGAGCTAAGCTTTAACACCATCCCTCTGCTTTTACTCAACATTCATCACAGTTTTAGACAAATAGAATGGACTCTTAAAATGGTGTGCCTGTACTCTAGACTCCAACAGATAAAATATTACTGTTGCTGTTATTTGCCTTCGAGTTGGCTCCAGCTCATGGAGAGAGTATATATAACAGAAAGAATTGCTTGGTCCTGTGTCATTCTTAAGACCATTGCTATGTTTGAGTCCATTGTTGTGGCTATTACAGACATAAACTAAGACCAAACCCATTGCTGTCAAGTCGATTCTGACTCACAGCGGCCCTACAGGACGGAATAGAGCTACCCCATAGGGTTTCCAAGGAGCAGCTGGTGGATTCAAACGGCCAACCTTTTGGTTAGCTGCCATAGCTCTTAACCACTGCACCACCAGGGCTCCATTACAGACATAGTACCTGTTAAAGTAGGTTACAGAGGAAGAGACCACATGTCCCTTCACAAATTGGGTTCCTAGGACTTCTGTTCTGATATATCATGCCCACTTTACCTCTGATCCTACTCTAATTCCTAGTCCCACATCTCCTATAATACACAGCTGAAAAGTTCTTCTCCATGCATGCTGGAGAGCATTTATATTTCTCAAGAAGCATTGCAATTTGCTAAAAAGCACGACCCTGGGGAGTAAACGCCCAGAGGGAGTTGCTCTGGATTTACCACTGTCTCATCACGTGATTGAGAGCCTACATTTTTCCATCTATAAAAGAGGCATACTTTTCCACATAACAAAGCAACGGGGCAATATAGAATAGAAGTTAGGAAAACCTGACCTACTTCTGAAGGGACAGTAGTGGTTCAGCGGTAGAATTCTTGCCTTCCACGTGGGAGACCCAGATTCAATTCCAGGCCAATGCATCTCATGCACAGCCACTTCCCATCTGTCCATTGGCGGCTTGCATGTTGCTTTGATGCTGAACAGATTTTAGCAGACCTTCCAGACTAAGATAGACTGGGGAGAAAAGCTTGGTAATCTACTTCTGAAAATCAGCCAGTGAAATCCCTATGGATCACAACAGTCTGATCAACAGCCAATCGTGGAGATGGCGTCAGACTGGGTAGCATTTAATTCTGTCATACATGGGGTTGCCATGGGATGAGGTCCGAGTTGATAGCAGCTAACAACAGCAACAACCTGCTTCTAAAACCTGCTTGGGTTAAATCACAATTCCACCAAGAGCAAGTTGTGAAAACCTAGGCACACCACTCAGCTTCTCTGAGGCTCAGTTTTTTTCTCAGTAAAAACCAAAACCAAACCCATTGCTGTCAAGTCGTTTCCAAGTCATAGCAACCCTATAGGACAGAGTAGAACTGCCCCATAGAGTTTTCAAGGAGTACCTGGTGGATTCAAACTGCCAACCTTTTGGTTAGCAGCTGTAGCTCTTAATCACTACTCCACCAGGGTTTCCTCTCCTCCACAATACAGGAACAGTATCAATGGTCCTTACATCATAGACTTGATGTTACAGGTTAAACAAATTACACTTTGTGAAACACCTACAGTAGTGCCTATGTCTGTGTTAAGTACTCAATAAATGTTAACCAAAAACCAAACCTGTTGCCATCAAGTTGATTCAGACTCATAGTGACCCTACAGGACAGTACAGAACTGCCCCATAGGGTTTCCAAGGAGTACTGATGGATTTGAACTACTAACCTTTTGGTTAGCAGCTGAGCTCTTAACCACTGTGCCACCAGGGCTCCGAATAAATGTTAGCCATTATTAACTAACCAAGCAAAATTTATAGTACAAATTGCCCAAATACAAGGGATTCCACATATAATTTGGAATAAAACAATTGTATTTGTTTCCTAAGGTCCTTGGGTAGCACAGACAGATTGCGCTCAACTACTAATCTAAAGGTTAGTGATTCAAACCTACCCAGCAGCACCACAGAAGAAAGACCTAGTGATCTGCCTCCAAAAGATTACAGCCAAGAAAACCCTAAGGAACACGTTCTACTCTGTAACACATGGGGTTGCTGTGAGTCAAAATCTACTTGATAGCAGTGGGCTTGGTTTTTTGGTTTTGGTATTAGCTTCCTATTGCTGCTATAACAAATTATGCCACACTTAGTGACTTGAAACAACACAAACTTAATATCTTATGGTTCTGTAGGTTAGAAGTCTAACATGGTTTCACTGAGCTAAAGTAAAGATGTTGGTGGTACTGTGTTCCTTTCTGGAGGCTCTAGGGGAGAATCCATTTCCCTTGATTTCCAGCTTCTAGAGGCTTTCCTAGGCTCATGGCCTTTTTTCTTCACTTCAAGGCCAGTAATGATAGATCAAACCCTCATATAGCACCACTCCAACCTTCTTTTCTGCCTCCCTCTTCCACTTTTAAGGACACTTGTGATTTCACTGGGCCCACCTGGATACTCCAGGATGCTCGCCCTATTTAAGTCAGGTGATTAGCAACCTTAATTCTATCTGCAACCTTAATTCACCTTAGCCATGTAACACAACATATTCACAGGTTTCAGGGTTTAGGACGTGGACACGTTGGGGGGCCATTATTCTGCCTACCATAGCTATTAAACAGAACTCTCCTCCCCCCAGAGCAACACAAATAGTTGTTTTTGTTTTGTTTTTTACCTCCATTGAGCAGCCAGAAGGGATGACGGTGCAAACTGAAACCACCAGACAGTAGAGAGCTTCTCCTAAGTAAGGGGTGGAAGTTCTCAGGGATCACTCAGCACAAATGTTTTCTTTCCACCAACAGGGAGTACTGTGAATCTTCAACATGCCAGCATTCACAAGAGGAGTTTGTAGAGAATTTTGGAATCAGAAAGGTGTCACCCTTCAAATAATTCATAGATATATGGCATGGAAATTAGAAACCAAAATAGCTAGAACTTAAAGAACTATGACAGCCGCAGACTATATTTAAGGCAGAACTTTGAGCTGTTACAGACTAATAGACCAAGACTCCTTTGGATTTACTTAAGCAGAAGGAAGCAATCAGTGTTAGGAAAATTCTGCTATGGTATGTAGACTTCTTCACCCAACACAGAGCCAACCAGAAAAACAAAGAGGAGGGGGGACCAGACTATACCAGGACCAGCTGTGGTTCTCCAAGGCCCTGTGATGAGGGGTTGGTGATTAATGCCTATCAGGCACTTCTTGCATTTTGTCTGATAAAATGTAGTGAAATGCATTCACTGAGGTTTACTTGTGGGGCTGGGGTGTGCAGGTGTAAGTAGATACAGTGAGAATGTTGGTAGCAGATGTATATACATTTATACTTAAATAAACCTTGTTGTTGTAGTTATGTGCCATCGAGTCCTTTACTACTCATAGCGACCCTACGGGACAGAGTAGAACTGCCCCATAGAGTTTCCAAGGAGCAGCTGGTTGGTTCAAACTGCCAACTTTTTGGTTAGTAGCCTGCTCTCTTAACCACTTCACCACCGGGGCTCCAAATAAGCCCTGGTCACCATAAATAGTGTTTCCACAGTATGTAGTTCATGTAGGAGTTTACTCTAAAAATTAAATGTGCCTAAATTATCCTTGAAAATTCATTCAACAGATTCGAATTCACAAAGACACAGACCCTTCAGAGTTCAAAAACCAAAAAGTAGCTTATATTATTTTTTCTTTATATTTTGGCTGTGGCCTTCCTTTCTTTGAGAATATGAAGGTTAAGACTTAATTTGATTGGGGGAAACTTTTTCAGAACAAATAAGCTATTTTCCCCTTTTGCTTAACTGGAGTGGTTGATTTTAGATTAGTTAAATGCATGACTTTATTGTATTTAGCCATTATCAATTATTTCTTTTGCTACATTTATATACTATAATATACTTAGAAGTCCCTGGGTGGTGCAAATGAATAATGAGCTTGGATGCCAACCAAAAGGTTGGAGGTTTAAGTCTACCCAGAGGCACCTCAGAAGAAAGGCCTGGTGATCTACTTCCAATAAACCAGCCACTGAAAACCCTATGGAGCACAGTTCTACGCTGACACACATGGCATCCCCATGAGTTGTAATCAACTCAGTAGCATCTGGTATATACTGAATATGGGGTACTTAAATCAGATGGCTCTGATCAAACTTTGTGATCAATAGCCTGGTGTCCTGATGGACAGATCCTCTAGAAGTCTTCTTCATAGAATGGAGCCTGGTCAGGGCTAGTTACCTGTTGTCAGGAACTGTTGTCACTCTGACTCTAAATCAGCCATGGAGAGCAAAAGATCAACGCGTTGCAAGGTCTCAGTTCCCAGGGACAAATTCTGGGCCCCTACGTATTCCACTTGAAGGCCAGCTGTGTCCTAGCAAATACTTTACATATCTGTCTCCAATAACAGTAATGATGCTTCTCATTTGTACAGTGCTTTTCAGTTTTATGAGCATTTCACATACATGGTTTCCAAAATAAACATTTTCCTGGTGTATTGGTACATTGAGAAAGTCAACATCTCCTCAGATCACTCCCTTGACGCCAAAAGTAACAAATATAGTGGTAACTAAGGTTTTGGTTTAGTCATTGCTAGGGTTTGTGCTGTAGGTAAGTAATGAAAGGTCTCTGAGCCCACAGCAGCTGCCAACAGTTAACCTTCGGTACCTCTTACGTTGCTGTTGTTAGTTGCCATCACGTTGATTCCGACTCATGGCAACCTCATGTGTGCAGAGTAGAACTGCTCCATGTGACCTTTCGGAAGGAGATTGCCAGGCCTGCCTTCTGAGGTGCTTGTGGGTGGATTCGAACCTACAGCAGCCATGTTTTTAGTTTCTAACTGCAGGGACGTTTAGCTCAAAACCCAATCTAAAAAGTCCCATCATCTTTCCTCCTCCAGCACATAATCCCTCCCATAGCCATTATAAATCCAAGGAATAAAACAAGTTCCAGATTTTTCTTTTTGCAATAAAGCTTGCTTTTTTCCTACTCCAAATTAACAAAAATAACAATTAGTTTTAGAAAGATAAGCAAGTTTTCTGACATTAATGCTGCGGTTTAGGAGAATTTTCTTCAGAATACAAAAATGCTTCTCTGAGGAGGGCAAGATTTTCTCCGAGGGGCAGGGGAACGAGAGTTTGTTGTTCCTCTTTGCAGTGTTATAAATTAGGGAGGAGATCAATTCTGCCATTTCAATGTGTATTGGCCTTAAGGTCAAGCAGAAGCACATAGCAAATTCTGCTTCTGACTTAAGCTGTTTGCAAATCCAAGTGACTCCTTCCATTATGAAAAGCTTAGTTAATATTGAAAAGTTGCTCAAATTTTCCATGTGGCATCCTAGGAAAAGTAACAGCCCCCTACTTGGGAACATATTTTGAAACCCTCTGAGGATGAGGAAAGACATTTTTATTTAATAACAACACACTGGGGCACAGGAGGAGTCCCTGTGTGGTGCAAACGATTAATGTGCTCTACTGCTAACTGAAAGGTTAGTGGTTTGAGTCCACCCAGAGGTGCCTCGGAAGAAAGGCCTGAGGATCTACTTCTGAAAAATCAGGCACTGAAAACCCTATGGAGCACAGTTCTACTCTGGCGCACATGGGGTCGCCATGAGTTAGAACCAACTCAACGACAATTGGTTTCAGGGCAGAGGAAACACCATGTGGCACGTCAACATATTATTGTCACCAGTAAGCGACGTGATTACCTGAAATCATATTCTCTTTCTGACTTTCATGTCTGATTTAATCAAAGTTATGTTGAGAGAAAATGGATAGAATGGAAAACAACAACAACAATATTTAATCATTGTTAGATATTCCCAACAGTGTCTCCAATATGCTAAAACCACCGTCAAAGAAAAATTCTAAGTAGCTATTAAGCACTAGAATGGTGATGGGAAAGAGGTGCATTGTGGCTGCTGTTGCTTCCCACCTTGATCCTTTCACCTGCCGCTGCACCCATCTCCCAGCTACTGTGAGCCTCCAGTGGCCCCCTTCTCAGGAAACTGCTGACAGCCAGGTTACATGCGCACACCACCCCCACTCTACTCCATGTGACCACAGTCAATGACTGAAACGAAGGGGATACTAGAGACCAACCCTTTGCCTCAGGGTGTTTTTCATCGCATATGCCCATATCCTTATTTTCACAAATTCCTGTTTTCAATATGGTAGGCTTCCCTAAATGAAAGCAAGCAAACAAAACAAACCCATTGCCATCCAGTTGATTCCAACTAGGGATTAAACTCATGCATGTGTGTGTTATTTTTCTTTTCTTTTTAATAAGAAAAATCACCAGCCACTACACAATGAGAGTATTCATCTTCAGAAAGAACATTTCAAGAGTTATCCTGAAGTACAACACGTCATTGATAGGATAATATCCAAACATCTACAAGGAAGATGAAGAAATTGAAGATTTTTACCAACTTCTGCAGTCTGAAATTGATCAAACGTTCAATCAAGATGCATTGACAGTTACTGGCAATTGGCATGTGAAAGTTAGAAACAAAGAAGAAGGATTGGTAGCTGGAAAATATGGCCTTGATGATAGAAATGATGCCGGAGATAGCATGGTAGAATTTTGCAAGACCAACGACTTTTTCATTGCAAATACCTTTTTTCAACAACATAAACAGTGACTATACGCATGGACCTTACTATATGGACTACATAGGAATCAAATCAACTGCATTTGTGGAAACAGACAATGAAAAAAGCTCAATATCATCAGTCAGAACACGGCCAGGGGCTGACTGCGGAACAGATCACCAATTGCTCACGTGCAAGTTCAAGTTGAAGCTGAAGAAAATTAGAACAAGTCCAAAAGAGTCAAAGTAAACCTTGAGTATATCCCATCAGAATTTAGAGACCATCTCAGGAATAAATTTGACACATCGAACACTAATGATTGAAGACTAAAAACTGAAGCCTCCAGGAACTGACAGAATACCAATTGTGGAATGACATCAAGGACATCATACATGAAGCAAGCAAGAGGTCATTAAAAAGAGAGGAAAGAAAGAAAAGACCAAAATGGATGTCAGCAGAGACTCTGAAAGTTGTTTTTGAATGTAGAGTAGCTAAAGTAAATGGAAGAAATGATAGGTAAAAGAGCTGAACAGAAGACTTCAAAGGGTAGCTGAAAAAGACAAAGTAAAGGATTATAATGAAATGTGCAAAGACCTGGAGATGGAAAACCAAAAGGAAGTACAAGCTCAGCATTTCTCAAGCTGAAAGAACTGAAACAAAAATTCAAGCCTCAAGTTCAATATTGAAGGATTCTACAGGGAAAATATTGAAAGACGCAGGAGGCATCAAAAGAAGATGGAAGAAATACAGAGTCACTATACCAAAAAGAATTGTTCCACATTCAACTATTCCAGGAGGTAGCATATGATCAAGAACTGATGGTACTGAAGGAAGAGGTCCAAGCTGCACTGAAGTCATTGGCGAAAAACAAGGCTCCAGGAATTGATAGACTACCATTAAGATGTTTCAACAAACAGATGCTGCACTGGAAGTGCTCACTTGTCTATGCCAAGAAATTTGGAAGACAGCTATCTGGCCAACCAACTGGAAGAGATCCATATTTGTACTTATTCCAAAGAAAGGTGATCCAACAGAATGTAGAAATCATCAAACAATATCATACACAAGTAGAATTTTTCTGAAGATCATTCAAAAATGGTTGCAGCAGTACATTGACAGGAACTGCCAGAAATTCAAGCTGGATTCAGAAGAGGAAGTGGAACAAGGGTTGTCATTGTTGATGTCAGATGGATCCTGGCTGAAAGCAGAGAATACCAGAAAGATGTTTACCTGTGTTTCATTGACTATGCAAAGGCATTCAACTGAATGGAACATAACAAATTATGGATAACATTGCAAAGAACGGAAATTCCAGAACAATTATGCTCATGAGGAACCTCTACATAGATTAAAAGGCAGTTGTTTGAACAGAACAAGGGGATACTGCATGGTTTAAAGTCAAGAAAGGTGTGCATCAGGGTTGCATCCTTTCACCACACTTTTTCAATCTGTATGCTGAGCAAATAATCCAAGAAGCTGGACTGTATGAAGAAGAACACAGCATCAGGATTGGAGGAAGACTCATTAACAACCTGCAATATGCAGATGACACAACCTTGCTTGCTGAAAGTGAAGAGGACTTGAAGCACTTACTGATGAAGATCAAAGACCACAGCCTTAAGTACGGATTACACCTCAACATAAAGAAAACAAAAATCCTCACAACTGCACCAACAAGCAACATCATGATAGATGGAGAAAAGATTGAAGTTGTCAATGATTTCATTTTATTTGGATCTACAATCAACACACAAGGAAATCAAACAACATATTGCACTGGGCAAACTCAAAAGCAAAGATGTCACTTTGAAGACTAAGGCAAACCTGACCCAAGCTATGGTATTTTCAATTGCCTCCCATGCATGTAAAAATGGGGTAATGAATAAGGAAGACCAAAGAAGAACTGATGTCTTTAAATTATAGTGTTCATGAAGAATATTGAATATACCATGGACTTCCAGAAGAATGAACAAATCTGTCTTGGAAGAATTACAGCCAGAACACTTCTTAGAAGTGAGGATGGCAAGACTTCATTTCACATACCTCGGACATGTTATCAGGAGGGACCAGTCCCTGGAGAAGGACTTCATGCTCAGTAAAGTAGAGGGTCATCGAAAAAGAGGAAGACCCCTGACAAGATGGATTGACACAGTGACTGCAACAATGGGCTTAGGCATAACAACGATTGTGAGGATGAGGCAGGACCAGGCAGTGTTTTGTTCTGTTGTACGTAGGGTCACTATGGTTGAAACTGACTGGACGACACCTAACAACAACAACATACAGAATAGGCTGAAACAGTGAATAATCCCAGAGACACCGAGTGTGGTCTGCCTTAGAAGGTATAGTGGACACTCTCAGTATTCCAACCATGTCCTCTCAGCCCTTCCGGAATTCACCTGCAAATATTTTCCTCACACACTGCATCTGTTAAGATTCTCTAGAGAGATAGAATCAATAGGAGATACATATATACACACATACATAGTATATACATATAAACTAGTTACTGTCCAGTTGATTCTGACTCATGGTGACTCTGTGTATGTCATAGTAGAGCTGTGCTTCATAAGGTTTTCAATGGCTGATTTTTGAGAAGTAGACCATCAGGCCTTTCTTCCAAGGCATGTCTGGGTGGACTTGAACCAACAACCTCTCTTTTAGCAGCCAAACACTTTAACCATTTATACTACCCAGGGACATATGTATATGTATACATACACACATACATATATAGAAACCAAACCCACTGCCATCAAGTCATTTCCAAGTCATAGCATCTGCATAGGGTTTCCAAGGCTGTAAATCTTTACAGAAGCAGACTGTCACATCTTTGTTTAGCGGCTGTTAAGTTCGAACCCCCAACCTTCTGGTTAGCAGCCGAGCGCTTTAACCATAGATATAGAGAAAGAGGGAGTCCTGGTGGCGTAGAGGTTAAGAGCTCAGCTGCTAACCAAAAGGTCAGCAGTTCGAATCCACTAGTCGCTCCTTGGAAACCCTATAGGGCAGTTCCACTCTGTTCTATAGAGTGACTATGAGTTGGACTCAACTCGACAGTAGTGGGTTTGTTTTTCTGTTTTTGGCATATATATATATATATATATAGAGAGAGAGAGAGAGAGAGAGAGAGAGAGTGATTTTAAGAAATTGGCTCATGTGATTGTGGAGGCCGGCAACTCTGAAATTCATAGAGCAGAGGCCGGCAGGCAGGAAACTCCGGCAGAATTTCTATATTCAATCTTAAGGTAGAATTCCTTCTCCTTTTGGAAACCTCAGTTTTTACTCTTAAGCCCTCAGCTGAGGGTAATCTCCTTTACTTAAACTCGACTGGTTATAGATGTTAACCACATCTACAAAATACCTTTACAAAAACATCTAGACTAGGGTTTGACTAAACAACTGGGCATCGTAGCCTCACCAAGTTGACACATAAAATTAACCTTCACACACGCCAAGGGCTTCCTGCCTGTCTCATCTTGAGGGTGCCCTCTGACTGCAAATGGATGCTTTCTCATGGTCCAGGCAGGCTAGAAGGACCAGGGAGTTAGCATGACCCTTAACAAATAAGGAATGGTAAGGAGGCTTGGTGACGCGATGGCTAAGCACTCAGCTGCTAAGGTAAAGGTTGGCGATTCAAACCCACCCAGAAGTCCCACAGGAGAAAAGACCTGCAGATCTGCTCCTATAAAGATTACAGCTTAGGACACCCTATGGGACAGTTCTACTCTGTCATATAAGGATGTTATGAGTCAGAATCAACTGGATGACACCCAACAACAATGGATGAATAAAGATCTCAGTTTCCTTGGGCTTCAGTATAACATTCTACACAATCTCTCAAAGGGTTTTAATCAGGTCCAGTCCCTATGCCCTCAGTGGTTACTGCTCCTTAATACATCTTTCATTATCTTTTGTCTCTTTTCAGACTCACTTCCCAACCTTGCTTCCTGGAATCCCCTCCCAAATAATCTCTTTGTACTCATGTTCTTATCACATGGTTTGCCTGGGAGGGAACTCAAACGAAGACTGAAGGGTAGGTGCAAAGGCTAATGACTTTGGAGAAGGGATGTTTCCTTTCAGAGAGGTAGTATTGGTTATAGAAGAAGTAGACATGGCTCAAGTCCCAGTGGTTGGATGCTGGACCTCCCTTAACTCAATACTCCTAATGCCCACATGCTCCTTGGGAAATGTCTCTGTCTGAGAATTGTAAGAGGTGATGGCTAAGCATTTTATCCTTCTAGGCGTGTAGGTACAATAAAGGTGTAGTTACCCCTCACACTGCCTCACCTCCCTGAGGAGTCTGGTGTCCACCCCTGGAGAAATTTTACTGCCTCCATGTTATTATTGGAGGCTTCTGGTCTCCTGCTAGGGAGAGGCTCACCACTTCCACCCTCCTCGGACATCTTATCCTCCCAAGATCTTAGACTCTTCAGAAGCCCTGCCCCTGCAGCCTAGATCTCCACAGTCTCACACCCAGGAAGGAAGAGAAGTTCAAAAGATCTTTAAGCTAACGATCCCAGGCAACTCAATTGGGAACCCTTCAACAAGAGGGAACTTTGCAGAGAGGGGAGATGATCAGTAAAGATTAATTTCCATGAGGGTAAGGACACACGAGCACCTGGATCCTTTTGGGAGCCAATGACTTTGCTTGCAATTTGGGCACAGTTCACCAAGGCCCCCATCATAAGAGCACAGCAATATTGGACAAAAACAGACTACACCTCTCATCTCCAGACACTCACAGATCAACAGGATGTGGTTGGAGTCTGAAGGGGATCAGTATCCCTGTACTTTCATTACAGTACATTACTGTACATCTCAGCCAGTGGGATACTAGAACACTAGAAGTGGGTGCTGGAGCAACTTATACAGGGAAAGACTGGGGTTGGGGTGATTCGCATTCTAACCTGGGAAGGACATACCTGTTACATTAATTTTTCCTTACCCCTTGATATTTGTAGTCAAACAAAACCCCCTAAACCAAGTTTGCAGTTTCTGACTGAGAACCAAAGCAAATATATAGAGATAAATAAGCAATGACTTAACCTGACTGAGAACACATTAATAATTTAAAAGACACTAAAGTCTAAATTTTAAATATTAGAAAATGTGATTCTTTCCATGACACATTTGCAAAACATTTGTCTGAAACCCTAACCACAGAGGAAATAAGATATGACCAAAGCTCCCAGAAAGAGAAAAGGAAGAAGTGAAAGGAGCAGCTGAGAGTGGACACCATCATCTCTGTCAAGTCAATTAAGAGCATTTGAACTACACACAACACAAAGTGCTCTGAGTAATATCCACAGAGCTTTCAGCATTAGCACCAAAAAACAATAAACAAGGCTGTAAACAAGTACTTGTCATATGTCTCCACGGAGGCCACAACGCCATCTACAGAAACCAGAGGTGGTCTTTTTATTGTCTGGACACTAAAGTTACCATATTTTACAGAACATGAGAGGCACATTGACTACACTTCACCTAAAATTACCATCCAGGGCATATGACAAATACAGAATTTCTTTGTATTGTACCAGAGTGCCACTTCACCACAGGGACTTGGACGTTTTTAGTCCTGAACCTTTAGCTCTAAAGGAAATCCAAGTCTAATTTCAGCATTTACCCATGAAAGATTCTACTACAGAACAAAGCCTTGAAATTCTTGACACAGGTTGCAAGCAGAAATGCGATTAGTGTAGGGAGCAGAGCCGGGGACTATAGGGGAGCCTCTAAATTGAGTTTGGCGATTGCAACTTAGGAGCTCCTTATTCCATTTCTCCTTGCTATGACTTCATCCTTCTCAATTACCACCAAGTGCTTGCCTTACACCATCCTGCTCATTCTTCCTCCATTGTATCTATTGCTCTTCCATTCTAGTAGAGTAGACATCCTGCCATTCATGACATGGATCTGTGTGGGATTTGGAGGGAGCCTGACAGAGCGTGTGTGGAGTAAACACTAAGGAGAAAAGTTACCAAGACCAACAGCCCAACAGGATCATTTTATCCACCCAACTGGAGTCTCCCATGTCATGGTTTGAAATGAAAATAACACCCTCAAATTGATAACATCCCCTACCTGAATTATCAGGAGGTCTAATCCTCCTCAGGAGTCCCTGGGTGGTGCAAACACACTCAGCTGCTAACAGAAAGGGTGGAGGTTGGAATCCACCCAGAGGCACCTTGGAAGAAAGGCTTGGCAATCTACTCCTGACAAATCAGCCATTGAAAACCCTATGCAGCACAGTTCTACTCTGACACACATGGAGTTGCCTTGAGTCAGAGTCAACTTGGTAGCAACTGGTTTTAATCTTCCTCAACGCAGCCCCTCCCCATCTTTGTTACATCCAAGATTAGGGAAGTATCAAAAGGGCCTGTCCTGGTTGCTATTGCCTCACAACTGGAGCCAGAACTTAGACATAGTCCCACATAAGGAACTCCATAGCAGTGTCTGGAGGCTAGCCACTCTAGCTCAATACTTTAGTACAGATACCCACGTAACCATTTCCCCCTCAGAATGGCTGAGTGAGAAGGGGCTCCCAACTCAAGAAATCCCAAACACCCCGAGGCTAGGTATATTAATTATCTACTGTGTAACAAATACCCCCACCAAACATAGTGGCTTAAAATACCAACCTGTTTTTATTGCTTGTGAGTGTATGGGTCAACTATGGGGTCTTCTGATCTTGGCTAGGCTCACTCATGCTTCTACAGTCACCTGGCAGGTCAGCTAGGTGCTGGCTGGTCTAGCATGGGCTCACTCACATGTCTGGCAATTGGCTGTCTGATGGCTGGGTGACAGTGGCAACTGAGTCATATGTCTCTTATCATTCTACAGACTCATTCATATGGCTGTGGCAGGGCTCCAAATGAGAGTTTTGTGGTAGTTTCTTATACAGCAATTGAACACTGAGACCCATACTCATATTTCTAACTATATTAAAGAAAACAAACTACTTTTTTCTTCTGTATCAATACATTTTTTTCTCTGCTGCCATCTTTTCTATTTAGCAGTTTTAATGGTGAGGTAAAGAATAGATGCTCTTCTTTGCATATCTGCCCTTCCCCTCTACCTCTCAGGACACAAAGCCACAGAAGACCACTTTTTCCTGAAAGTTTCCTGAGGCCTAGGCATGGAACTGGCACGTTGTCATTTCTGTTGCACTCAAGGGGTGGGGAAGTGGACTTAGCTCTTTGATGGGAAGAGCTGCAAAGTCACATTTTAAAGGGCATGAATACAAGATGTGGTGGAGAGTTGGGTCTATTTTTGTCAGCAACCTATCCCACTAGGTACCCAGGTTTTCTCAAGTACAGAAACTTATAATAACAAAGGCATGACTATGTGTTGGAAGAGGAGAGGGAGAAGGAACAAAAGAAACCCACTTTCTAACTTCAATCTTGATCAGCCCATCCCTAGTAGTATCATCTCATCCTGACTCTTCTCAGATCCTGAGCAATCAATCACCACCATCCTCCCCATTACCCACTCCTAGGAACTACAGCTTCCTCAGCTGTGGCCATGTTCCCCTGTGCAAGCTTCCTTAACCAGACACCTGAGGATTACCAGCTACATCGTACACATGAAGGTGGGATTGTTAACTGGATACACACTTAAATTTCTAGTGTTGGGGATGCTATTGTCCCCTAAGCCATCTTCATTTCACGCCCATCTCTCTTTTAAGATATTTCTTCCTGACAAGTCATCTTTGATCCTTCCCTGTCACTGTTCTCATAACATTCAGTTGACTTCCTCAGCCTATTGAGTCAACCTCTGAAAAGTCTCTTTGGACTACTTCTGTTTTAATCCTCAAGGGACTCCAATTCAGGCCTTTATCAACTCTTGCCTTGTTAGTAGTATTTCCAATTGTGATCTTTTTTACAATTTTTTTTTCTGTTTTAAGTCAAAAGATCTAATACCTTTTTCTCATTCATTGATTCATTCATTACCTCACACATTCCTTGAGTCCCTAGTATGCATCAGGCATAGGATACAGGGAGTTAGTGATACAATGGTGAGCAAGAATGTGGTATGACTAATTACTTATATGTGTGGGCTTTCTAGCCATGGTCTTGTAACTCCCGTCCAGGTGATTGTGTGATAGGATAATTGTGGCCTACCAAGAGGATTGATCAGTTTTGCCTTAAAAGAGAGCCAATTCCAGAGCAGAGAGGAGGAACCCACCCCAACAAGGAAGAAGAGACCCAGCAGCAGAGACCTGGTAGCAGGAAATGGCATGGTGGGCTTCCTGGCCAATGGAGAAAGAAAGCTGAGTGCCTTTGGGCAGAGACTGAGGGCCAGGGAGAGGCCTGCCTGCAAGCACGGCTCAGGAGACGCTATCCCGATGAAAGAACTGTATTCTGAGTGTTCTTGAGCCTGAGTTGTAACTGTTATTTCCCTAATAAACCCCATAATTGTGAGTATGGTCTGTGAGTTCTGTGTGGCCACTGCAATGAATTATCAAACCTAGTAGAAAGTGCTGTGGGAGGGATGATTGGTGTCAGAACTAGTAAAGATGGCAGAGAGAGGTAGCATGTCTGACCTCAACCTCATGGGAGTCAGCCTTGGGCTGTTGATCTTAATTCTCCTTTCTCCTTGTGAAGTAAGAGGAGGTCAGACACTGCCCTCAAGCTGTTTTTACAAAGATCCTAAATCCCTAACCTCTCAGAGCTTTCTTTGCGTTGAGAGAGAAAGACAATAAAAATAAATAAATGAATATAGTATCACATTCCACTACCTGTCTGTCAGTTTGTCATACTGTGGTGGCTTGCATGATGCTATGATGCTGGAAGCTATGCCACCAGTATTTCAAATAAGAGCAGGGTCACCCATGGTGGACAGGTTTCAGCAGAGTTTCCATACTTAAGACAGACTATGAAGAAAGGCCTGATGATCTACTTACAAAAATTAACCAAAGAAAACGTTATGGATCAAAACAGGGCATTATCCAATATAGTGCTGGAAGATGGCAAACACTGTTTTAGTTATCTAGTGCTGCTACAACAGAAATACCACAAGTGGATGGTTTTAACAAGCAGAAATGTATTCTCTCACAGTTTAGGAGGCTAGAAGTCCAAATTCAGGGCATCAGCTCCAGGGGAAGGCTTTCTCTCTCTGTCAGCTCTGGGGGAAGGTTCGTGTCATCAATCTTCCCCTGGTCTAGGAGCTTCTCAGCTCAGGGACCTCAGGTCCAAAGGACACACTCTGCTCCTGGCTCTTCCTTCTTTGTGGTATAAGATCCCCCTCCTCTCGGCTAGATGCTCTCTTTTATATCTCAAAAGAGATTGATTCAAGATACAATCTAATCCTGTAGATTCAGTCCTGCCTCATTATAGAGGTTAGGATTTACAACACATAGGATAATCACATCAGATCACAAATTGGTGGACAACCACATAATACTGGGAATCATGGCCTAGCCAAATTAACACACATTTTTGGGGGACACAATACAATCCATAACACTTACCAATGATCATGAAGATGGTGCAGGACTGGGCAATGTTTTGTTCTGTTATACATAAAGAGCCATGAGTTGGAGTCAAATCAACTGCAAATAACAAGTATCAGATAACTGCTCTAAAGAAAACCAAAGTAGACAAGGGAATAAAGTGTGAGGGAGGAAGGACTCTACCTAGGGTGGCTGGAGAAGGGTTCTTTGTAGAGGTGATATTTGAACAAAGACCTAAAGTTCACAAGCAACTCATGTGAACATCTGGAAGAAGAACTTTTGGGGTATGGGGGACATATCTCTTTTGCTTAGGAGGTGAAAAATCAGTCAGGGAAAAAAATATCTTTCTCATAGCCCATATTTCTTCTTCTCTCCAAATTTCTATGATGGTTAAAATTGTCTTAAAACTCTTGAGGTTTACAGTTTTGCTCTTAAAACATGGACAAAAATATGAAAAGGCTAAAAAAAGTGTGAAATATTAGGGGAGGGCTTGTCACCCCAGCACATTCTATTTCTAAATGTTTCCCAGCCAATGTAGACAAGGTCTTGTTGTCCTGCACAAAAAGCTGTCTTTGAAACTTCCTTACAAAGAAAATCAAAACCACATTTTTACACTCTCTCTTCACAGCTGCTATCCGCAGAGATCTAAGATAATGGGAGGGCAAACTCAGAGACCAGTCTCAACAGTCAAGGCCTCTCCCAAACACCTGCCCAACATGAGTCCAAAAGCAAGGGCACAGGACTCAAGAGGAAGCCCTAGGGTCCAGCCGGCCGTCCTCAGAATTCCCACCTCCATGCCCAGGTGACCCAAGAGCAAGACCATTATACTAGCTGCAGATACCCAACCCATTGCTGTTGAGTCGATTCTGACTCGTAGTGAACCTGTAGGACCCAGTAGAACTGCCCCATAGGGTTTCCAAGGAGCAGCTGATGGATTCAATCTGCTGACCTTTTGGTTAGCAGCCAAATGCTTAATCACTGCGCCACCAGGGCTCCAAGCTGTAGAAATAAACCACGAAGAAAAGTAGAAGGCCCTGGTGGAATGAGTCTTTAAGAAACACAAACACAAGAACCTCAGGTAGTGCTGCAAGCTGAGGAGATGGGATAGTAAATTTCAAATCTGACTCTCTCAGAAACTCTCAGACTGGGAGAGATTAGGCTGACAGCATCCAGAAAACAACAGATTGCAATAGGTTCCTTCACCATTTAACTACTGTTATACGGTTATCCTACTGTTACACAGTTATCCACCACACATCTGTCAGTCTGTAATACTGTGGTAGCTTCTTGTTGCTATGATGCTTGGAGCTATACCACTCATTTTTCAAATAGAAAGGCCTGGTGAGTTACTTCCAAAAATTAGCCAATGAAAGCCCTACAGATCACATCAGAACTTTGTCCAACACATTTGCTTTGGGCATGTCATCAAGAAGGATCAATCGCTGGAGGAGGACATCATGTTTGGTGAAGGAGAGGGCTGGTGAGGGCCAAGGAGACCCTTGGTGAGATGGATTGGCATGATAGGCCTCAATGATAGACTTGAATATGCTGGAAATCATGAGGGTGATGTAGGACTGGGCAGTATTTTGTTCTGTTGTATATAAGGTCACCATGAGTCAGAGTCAACTCAACGGCAGCTAACGACGTCAACATATAGTTATTCTATGTTTTTCCCTTTTCCTGCTCTCTTTTCTCGTCTCTCCATCAGAGCCATTCATTACTTTCTCCTCCTTTTTTCTCCCTCCTTCTTGTCAATCCCCTATCAATTGCCTCTCTCTGATCCACTTCAACCTCTTCTCTCTCCTTATTATTTAGAAAGAAGTGCTACAAAAGACACAAAATTTATAGTTGCACAGAAACTCCAAGGAATGAAATGGTATTTTAACATCTATAAAACAGTGCTTTCTTTTTTCTTGCTCCAAATTTGAGGTGACATTGCCACCTTCATTTCTGCGGGTGGCATCTTAAATTAGTAAAGGCCTTTGAAGCGCAACCTGATAGTATATGGAAATCGCTACAATGTGTTCCTATCCTATGAACCAGCAATCACACTCCTGGGGATATGTACTTAAGAAATAATTCGATAGAAACCAAAAAAAGTCACATGCATGCCGATGTCCCTTGCAGCAGCATTGATAATAACAAAAAGTAGGGAACAATCTAAGTGCCTAATAATACTAGCATGTGTTAGCAAATTACGTTAAAATGACTCCATGGGATTCTCTCCATCCATTAAATATCATAATTATAGACACTACGTGGAAACATGGAAAACCGTGCACTATTATGTGAAAAGAGCAGAACACAAAATTCTATTACCCTCTTATTACAATTATGTGAAGCCAGAGTACAAAAGAAGCCACAAAAATAAGACCAGTTTTTCTCTCTTACGTTAGTATGGTGAAAATACAGACGTCTCGTCTTTAAAAACCTCTTTGATGCTGTGATACTGTTTTTTTGTTTTTCTTATTGTGGTTAAATATATAGGTAGCAAAACATTTGCCATTTCAACAATCTTTACATGTGCAGTTCAGTGACATTAAATATGTTCATCATGTTATTCAACCATCACCATTCCTGAATTTTTTCATCACCCTTAACAGAAGCTCAGTGTCCTCTAAGTGCTGTGTCTTCCTTTCCCCCTCTCTGCCAGCCACCCCTGGTAATCACTAATAAACTTTAATCTCTACATTCTTGCCTATTCCGACATTTCCTGTAAGTGGAATCATTCAATACTTGTCCTTTTGCAAGTGACTTATTTTGTTCAGCATAAGGTTTTCAAGGTTCATCCATGTTGCAAGTAGCATACATCAGGCCTTCCTTTTTCTTTATAGCTGGTTAATACTTCGTTGTTATACTATTTTTAATAATGTTGTTGTTTGGTGCTGTTGAGTCAATTCTGGCTCATAGCAACCCCATGTGACAGAGTAGAACTGCCCCATAGGGTCTTCTTGACTGGAATCTTTATAGAAGCAGATCGCCAGGTCTTTCTCCCGCAGAGCTGCTGGATGGGTTCAAATCACCATCATTTCAGTTAGCAGCCAAGCACTTAACCGTTGCACTAACATATAAATAATATCAATAAAGGATCATACGGAAATGTTGTTAGCCACTCCAACACGAATCAATCATTCCTGTTCACACTCCACCTGGAACCCTACAAGGCATTTCTTTCTACGTGTTTTTCTTTATGATAGCTTTCTTCACTTTTCCCCTGCCACGTCTTACCTCCTTCATCGTGGTCCACTGAAGGGCACGAAGCATTCTTTATTCACCTCTACCCATCATGTTATATATTGTGCAGACCTGTTACACATCTTCCATACTATGGCCCCACCTTATCCAGACAAATTTATCCCCCATTACTTCCTAAATGGCTTTTGTACAGCACGGCCAGTCTCCTTACTATTCCATCAACCACCCCATTGATTCCCAGGCCCCTAACTCCACAACTTCCCATGAGCACCTATAACACCTCTCTTTTTCTTTCCTCTCCCCCAATTCTGCCCACCCTCGAAGCTCTATAACACGTTTTCTGACCTCCTCTGCCCATCTTGATCTCTTGAAACTTTGAGTTCGTACCACACTGATTATCTACACTATCTGAGGGGCAGTGGTGGTTCAGTGGTAGAATGCTCACCTTCCACGCAGGAGAGCCGTGTTCAATTTCTGGCCATTGCACCTCATGTCAAGCAACCACACACTGTCAGTGGAGGCTTATGTGTTGCTAGGATGCTGAACAAGTTTCAGCAGAGCTTCTAGACTAAGACAGACTAGGAAGAAAGGCCTGGTGGTCTACTTCCAAAAATCAGCCAATGAAAACCTTATGGGTCACAATGGTCAGATCCTGTTGTGCATGTGGTCTCCATAGTCAGGGGTTGACTTGACAGCAGCAAACAACAAAAACAATACTATACGATCAACATTACTCACTTGTTTCATGACTTAATCTCATCTGTCCAACTCTACTGTAAAACCCTTGAAGGTAAAACACTTGAGCTTCAAGCAAAGCTTCTTAACAGTGTTTAGCACAGAATTCATCAGTGATACTGCTTATTAAGTGATCAATAGTGAAACAGGGATTAGGGAGCATATGGGGACTGAGGGACAGATTTCTATACCTGTTCTGCATCTCTTTTACCTGTTAGTCACATATTCCAGTGCCCAAAACTGATCCTCATTAACTCTTCCAAAATGTGTGTGGACATCCATAAACATGAAGCCATCTGTAGCTAATTTTTCAAACCTATTAACCAGCACAGATGAATATGTATTACTAACGGTATCAGTACTGATTTTTATAATGTTCTAAAGTTGATTAAAAGCTATAGGCAATATAATTAATAACTTAATTTTACAGTGGAATAAATTTGTTAGATTTAATGTTGTGGTTATAAAGAATAACATGAAAGTTTTTTTTAAATAAATGTTTTGAGTAATTTTATCTGACGTATTAAGCCATGAAAAGCTCTTAAGCATGCATATTAAATGAATTGTATTTGTGACTTTTCCAAAAGCAGAGTGGTACTCTTTTCTAAATGGGGAATTTATGCCGTAGGATTAATATTATATGTTGCAGATGTATAAACCACTGACAACAATGAAGGCAGAGTAATCAGGTTAAGAGAAATTGAGCCCTAGAGTTAGGAAGGTTGGGGATCAAAATTCAGTCCTCTGTGTGACCTTGAGGAAGTTGCTTAACCTGCCCAGCAAGTAACCTTAGCCTTCAATTTCCTTATGTGAAAATGGCACAAGACCACCACCCTAAGAGAACTGTTGTTGTTGTTAGTTGCCATTGAGTCAATTCCGGCTCATGGTGACCCCCATGTGTGCAGAGTAGAACTGCTCCATAGGGTTTTCAAGGCTGCGACCTTTTGGAAGCAGATTGCAGACTTATCTTCCAAGGCACCTCTGGGCAGGTTTGAACTGCCAACCTTTCAGCCAGTAGTCGAGTGTTTAACCATTTGTGCCACCCGGGGACACCTACTACGAGAATTAAATAATATATGCAAAGCACTTAGCACAGATCCTAGTACATGGAAAGCAGTCAATGAAAGATGTATCATTGTTCTTAATTTATTATCATTATTTTATCATAAAAGAACGCCATAACAAAATTATTATTCTTAGCATGTCACCCCTGCACCAAACTTAACATGAAGTTTATGAAAATTTTCTGCTGGGCAATACCCACTGCCGTTGAGTCGATTTCTGACTCATGGCGACCCTATAGGACAGAGTAGAACTGCCCCATATGGTTTCCAAGGCTGTAAATCTTTACAGAAGCAGACTGCCACATCTTCTCCCTCAGAGTGGCCGGTGGCCACTGCGCCACCAGGACTCCTTAGCTGGGCAATAGCAAAGACAATTTTAATAGCCCTCTTAATATCATGAATCCTGGCTAACATCCCCATTACAACCAACACAACTCTACTAATAGGAAAAGAGCCTGTGCTTAATGGAGCAATGCTATAGCAAAGAAATGTCTTTCAAGAAATCATAAGTATTATTGATCTATTTGTCTTTCTCTTCCTAGACAAAGCTAACTGGAAGCATATCCGATCCTAATGCATGGGTGGTGAAGGAATGAGAGCTGCTTTCTCTGAATCAGTTGGTAAAGGCTTACCTCAATATGTCACTCCTAAGTAGGAGCTTTCCCTCCCTGCCCAGAGAACCTCTTAAATGGCAGGACTCTGTCCCTAAACACAGTTCATTATATTGGCCCTTAATACATCACCTGGAAAAATATTCAGCTTTAATTAAACTGGACAGCCTGTAAATACAACATTGTTTAAGCAGCTAGGATTGAGTTTGTTTTCAATACGAGAGTCAACGGCAGTTAGATGGAAAAGGACACAATTCAAGAATGTAACCTCCCATGTGTGGTGTTTTTGGAGGCAACTAATGAGAAAGAGACAGAGAAGAAAGCAGAGAAATGTTTATCCAAAATCCTCTTGGAAGCAGTCTCCGTTCTGGACCAAAGAAATCATGAGAGCAGAAGAAAGTGAAGTGGAATATTCTATACAGTTATAATAATAATGACTTTTGTTACTGTACACAGTATGTTTTTTTATCCTTTAATTCTCAAAGTGCTGCCCTTTATCTGCCTTTCATCACAAAGTCTCAAGTGACTCCACAATGACCAAACCTAATGGCCATTGCTCTGATCCTACCCCTCTGGACCTCTCAGGAAGTCTGTTGTTGTGACCTCTCTGGGGCTCACTTCCCCTGGGCTTTCAGGACATTCCTATTCTCCTCACACCTCTCTGGCCCTGCTCCTGCAAAGACCCATCTTCCTGCTCCTACCTCCTAAATTTGCAAGTTCTTTAAGATGCAAGCTTCGCTCTTGCTGTACTGTCTCCCTTTAGGAAGGCATCCAACCCTCACTGCGATCAGTTATCGGCACTGTAAAAGACTCCTAGCTCCACATTCAGAGCCCTGTCTCTGACCTGAGCATTGCTTCTCCATTTGGGATCACTTCATGGAGAAGGTGAGGTTTGCACTGGGTTTTGAAGACTGGGTAGGATTCAGTCGTCAAAGAAGTGGAATTGGGAAAGAAGCATTATAGATGGGAAGACTACCATGGGCAGACATGCAGAACAAGGAATGTTTGGATGACAGTGAAAATCTCCAAGGGATTCTTATCTTTTTTAAAAGGTCCTTTGGGAAGAGGAATTTTCCATCTTCTATGGTCTTCTATTTTTCTAAATGTTTTGGGACACTTTCTAGTGCTTACTATCTAAAGTTAAGAAATGATTCAAAGGACACTTAAACCCTCCCCATTACCATTAATACTAATGACATCAAAAAGAATGCACAGCTTCCCAGAGGCCCCATCTCCAGAAATGCTATGTCCCCAGAGCCCACCTCCATTGCCTAGCCTCATCAGAAATGTCCCAGACTCTCTTGACACAGGTAATATGATGCTATTCAATCCCCACTTCCAATTCTGAAGCAGTGGTTGATTCTTGCTGAGTTCAACTGCTCACCTTAGAACTTCGAATACAAAGAAAGATCACTTAACCACTTTGAGGACTTTGATTTCTTGGTTTTCTCTTTTCACAGAAATGAAGGCAAAGTCAGTTAATGAGAATTAGAATTTAAGTGAGCTGTTCAAGATACCCAGTATTATCTCCCAATACCCATCACATGGCTTATTACACAACCTTCAATGCATTGACTTTAGATGAGAGAATGTTTTTTAATATTTTAGTTAAAGAAAGAAAAAACAGGACTTCCGGCAAGATGGCGGTCTAGGCAGAAACACCACGCCATCCCTCCACAACAAAGATCCGAAAAACTAAGCCAAACAGAGAATCAACAATCCTGAAACCCTAGAACATCAAATGAAGAGATAAAGAACTCAGCCAAAC
>NW_004444018.1:5735723-5757900 GCF_000243295.1 Trichechus manatus latirostris
GTGTGTTACTGTTACATGAGAAACTATCTGTTCTGTAAGCCTTCACCTGAAGTACAATAAAATATTAAAAAAAAAAAAAAAGAAAGAAAAAACACATTGTGCATCTCATTAAATCCTCATTTCATTATAGTGCAAAGCATGGTCAGTACTTCCTGAAACAGAAAATAACAACAGGATGAATTCTCCCACTAGTCCCCGCTGAGTTCAAAACCGGACACGATCTAACCTTCCTTATCCATGTATTTTGCAAAACAACATACATGCAAGGAGATGTAATTATTAATATATATTATATAGTAAATACCATACAATATGTGAGAAGAGGTATGTTGTTGTTGGGTGTCAAGTCGATTCTGACTCATAATGATACCATGTGTTACAGAGTACAACTGCCCTGTGGTTTTGTTGGCTGTAATCTTTATAAAAGCAGATTGCCAGGTCTGTCTCCCGTAGAGCCACTGAGTGGGTTTGAACGACCAATCTTTTTGTTAGCAGCCAAGTGCTTATCCTTTATGCCACAAGCTTCCTTGAGAAGAGATATAACACCATGTAATATGCCCACATGCAAAATTAGAAAAATTACCACTCTTGGAAACTTACAGCTATTGAATCTATTTCAAGATCAATGGCTTAGACCAGAATTTTTGTTCTCCATCTCCATATCGCCTGTCTCTGAATGTATGAGCATATGCTGAATACAATAATTTGTTCCTTGTTGTAGCCTCACCTATTTTATTCTAAAAAAAATCTATTCTAGATGGTTATAGATTCCATATCCTGAATTTAGAGACCATCTCAATAATAGATTTGATGCATTAAACACTAATGACTGAAAACCAAACAAGTTGTGGGATGACCTCAAGGACGTCATACATGAAGAAAGCAAAGGGTCATTAAAAAGACAGAAAAGAAAGAAAAGACCAAAATGGATGTCAGAAGAAACTCTGAAACTTGCTCTTGAACACAGAGTAGCTAAAGCAAATGGAAGAAATGCTGAAGTAATAGAGCTGAACAGTAGATTTCAAAGGTCTTTCAAAAAGACAAACTAAAGTATTATAAAAAATGTGCCAAGACATGGAGTAAGAAAACCAAAAGGGAAGAACACACTCAGCATTTCTCAAGCTGAAAGAACTAAAGCAAACATTCAAACCTTGAGTTGCAATATTGAAGGATTCTACGGGGAAAAATATTAAACAACACAGGAAGTATTAAAAGAAGATGGAAAAAATACACAGAGTCACTGTACCAAAAAAAAATTTGTCAACACTCTACCATTTCAGGAGGTAGCATATGATGAAGAGCCAACAGTACTGAAGGAAGAAGTGCAAGTTGCACTAAAGGCATTGGCGAAAAACAAGGCTTCAGGAATTGACAGAATACCAGTTGAGATGTTTCAACAAAGAGATGCAATGCTGGAAACACTTATTCATCTATGCCAAGAAATTTGGAAGACAGCTACCTTGCCAACTGGCTGGAAGAGATTCAGATTTGTGCCCATTCCAAAGAAAGGTGATCCAATAGAATACAGAAATTATCCAACAAAATCATTAATATCACACGCAAGTAAAATTTTACTGAAGATAATTAAAAAATGGTTGCAGGACTACATTGACGGGGAACTGCCAGAAATTCAAGCCCAAGCCGGATTCAGAAGAGGAAGTGGACCAAGGGATATCATTGCTTGCGTCAGATGGATCTTGGCTGAAAGCAGAGACTACCAGAAAGGTGTTTACCTGTGTTTCATTGACTATGCAAAGGCATTCAACTGTGTAGATCATAGCAAATTATGGATAACATTGTGAAGAGTGGGAATTCCTGAATGACTGCCAAGAGGTAGTCTTTCAAATAGAACAAGGGGATATCAAATGGTTTAAAATCAGGAAAAGTGTACATCAGGGTGGTGTCCTTTCACCATACTTATTCAATCTGCATGCTGAGGAAATAATCCAAGAAACTGGACTATATGAGAAAGAATGCTGCATAAGGATTGGAGGAAGACTCATTAACAACCCACAATATGCAGATGATACAACCTTACTTGCTGAAAGTGAAGAGAACTGGAAGCACTTTTCAATGAAAATCAAAGACCACAGCCTACAGTATGGATTACACTTCAACATTAGGAATACAAAAATCCTCACAACTGGACCAATAGGCAACATCATGATAAATGCGAAAATATTGAAGTTGTCAAGGATTTCATTTTACTTGGATCTACAATCAATGCCTACGGAAGCAGCCGTCAAGAAATCAAATCACATATTGCAATGGGCAAATCTGCTGCAAAAGACATCTTTAAAGAGTTAAAAAGCAAAGATGTCATTCTGAGGAATAAGGTGGACCTGACCCAAGCCATGATGTTTTCAATTGTTGTATATGTATGCAAACCTGCACGATGAGTAAGGAAAACCGAAGGGTTGATGCATTTGAATTATGGTGTTGGTGACAAATATTGAATATACCATGGACTGCCAGAAGAGCGAACAAATCTTTCTTGGATGAAGCACAGCCAGAAAGCTCCTTAGAAGCCAAGATTGTGAGACATAATTTGAGCATGTTGTCAGGAGGGACCAGTCCTTGGAGAAGGACATCATGCTTGGTAAAGTAGAGATTCATCGAAAAAGAGGAAGACCCTCCATGAGATGGATTGACACGGTGGCTGCAATACTGAGCTCAAACATAGCAATGAGGACGGCACGGGACTGGCAGTGTTTCATTCTGTTGTACATAGGGTTGCTATGAGTCAGAACCGACTTGATGGCACCTAACAAGAATAATATAGATTCCATCGCCAAAGGCTAGAACAACAGCATTGTTTGACTACTTACACAAATTAGAGAAAATCTGTTTTCTTTAATTTTGTAAGGATTAGATATAGCATGCACGTCATAAATCCGTTTCAGAAACCCATTTTTCCACATGCAATTACAGCTCTCTTAGTATTTTTCTTTACCAAAAGATATGACAGGCTGCAAAAACAAAAAGGCACACTAGAGATTGTTAGGCAGGAGAAAAAAAGGGAAAACTAAAACTCAGGTAAGTAGAGAGAACAGCACAAGCCAAAACAATGAAATCTTGAAGACTGAGCTGTATTTGGAAAACACCACGTTTCAAAGTGAAATAGAAACTAATTTAACACTGAAATGAATCAACTATCATATTGACAACATATATTTAGTGCATTACAAAGCCAAGCCATATATAATTTTTAAATACCCCTGGTTTCACCACCCTTATCATATCATCATGACTGTCTTGGATTGAACTGTGTCCCCCAAAAATGTGTGTCAACTTGGTTAGGTCATGATTCCCAGAATTGTGTGGTTGTCCTCCATTTTGTGATTGATACAGTTTTCCTGTATGTTGTAAATCCTAGTCTCTGCCTGTGGTTAATGAGGCAAGATTGGATTATGTTGAAGAGGATTAGGGATGGGATGTAACACCCTTACCCCGGTCATATTCCTGATCCAATGTAAAGGGAGTTAGCCTGGGGTGTGGCCTGCACCACCTTTTATCTCACAAGAAGCGAGCAGAATGGGGGACCTAATACCACCAAGAAAGCAGCACTGGGAGCAGAGCACATCCATTGGACTGGAGGTTCCTGTGCTGAGATACTCCTAGACCAAAGGAACAACAAGGACCTTCCTCCAGAGCCACCAGAGAAAGACTTCCCCTGGAGCTGATGCTCTAAATTTGGACTTGTAGCCTACTAGGCTATGAGAAAATAAATTTCTCATTGTTAAAGACATCCACTTGTGGTATTTCTGTTATAGCAGCACTAGATGACTAAGACAACGACCTATCCATTGGCAAGTCAGCAGAGTTGCCCAAAAGGACAGTCAGCTATTACTCTGTCAGTTAAAAAAGGCAATCACAGACGAATTGTCCCTAGCCTCATATGGCCATGTGTGCTCCAAGGAAGAGAAGATATCTGGTGGTCAATTCCAAGGGCCCAGTCCTTGTCTGTAACTATTTTGACCTTCAGAAGATGCGTAGATTTAGAAGCAGTTAGTGAATTATATGGAGTCCCTGGGTGGTGCAAATGGTTAACATACTCCTTGTTGTTAGGTGCCGTGGAGTCTGATTCTTGACTGCTGCTTCCATGGGTGTTTATTGTGGATCCAAGTAAAATGAAACCCTTAACAACTTCAATCTTTTCTCCATTTATCATGATGTTGCTTATTGATCCAATTGTGAGGATTTTTGTTTTCTTTATGCTGAGGTATAATCCATACCGAAGGCTGTAGTCTTTGAACTTCCTAAGTAAATGCTAACATGCTTGGCTGCTAACAAAAAAGGTTGGAGGTTCGAGTCCACTCAGAGGCACCTTGGAAGAAAGAACTGCTGATCTACTTCTGGAAAATCAGCCATTTAAAACCCTATGGAGCACAGTTTTACTCTGACATGCATGAGCTGGAATCAACTTGATGACAACTGGTTTTGTTTTGATTTGTTTTGTTTTGTGAATTATACAAAATGTGGCCAAGTAGACACTGCCTTCATGCTTTATAGATTGTGGAGATGATCAGAGACCAAGGGAGGAAACAAAAGTGATATGTTAGCCATTAAGAGCAGAGGTTTCTCTGAGGTCACGTGTAGAAGTAGCACTCTGTCTGGCATTTCTTAGTCATGGCTAGCTCCTAGGCCTGCAGGGTATGAACATCTGGATTAATGATTTTTATTTCTAAGGACCCTTGCTCCACCCAGGACATTGACCTGGAACCATGAAGAGCAATCTGATACAGGATTGCATAATTTAGTTAGTATTGATAGTGTGTTCCAAATGGGAAACCCAATCCTCTGTGTTGCCTCTTGGAGAGTATCACAATACCACAAACTTCTGACGTGGCCAAAGCTGGGGCCAGAGCATGGAGCTGGAGCAGGATGAAAATGAGGGATTCGAGGAAGGGAAGGGAGGAAAATGGAGGGGAAAGTAGAGACCTGAAAATCTGGGCTGCTTCATTAATTCACCATCAAAGACTTCCATTGTGCTTTTATAATTTGCTTAGATCTAAGACCCTAGGATAATTCAGTGAACACTGTATGATTCCAGCCCTTTTGGGTTCAAATTCTAGAGGGAGAGAAAGAAACATGAGCAATTATGATGCAATATGCTATGTACTACAATACAGATGGGGACAATTTGGGAAAAAGAAAACAATATGATCAAATATTTCTAGCCTGTGGACTTGTTGCTGTTGGTTGCCGTCTAGTTGTATCCGACTCATGGTGATCCCATACAGGATCATATGCTTTTGGTCCTGCAAGAGTGGAAAGGAATTTAACTATCAGAGAGAGCAACATGCAGAGAAGGCAACACACACAAAGATGCAGGATGCTGCAAATGTAAGGTCCTGTGGCATTACTTTGATCCCGTCACAAACTACTTGAATCATCACAAAAGTCTTACATATGCCAATTTCTTCTAAGGCTAGGAAGGTTATCATATACCTGTTGGAAAATAATTCCATGATCTCAGGGCCAGGACCTGTTACAAAATCTGGATAATAAGGTAATCCAGCTCAGTGGAAGGAGCTGTGGATCATGGATTCCAAGAAACTCTTTGTTCTTTCTTGGTTAACGACTCATTTCACCCTCCTCCTCATGAGCCTGATCCTACTCCTTTAGTATGTACCAGTGGGGAACCTCAACAGTTTGAATGGTGGAATTTATTCCTAGAACCTTAGAATTGAAGGTTGTGAGTCATTTCCATCGGTCAATTTTGCAGTGAAGATGTTGTTGTTGTTGTTAGTTGCCATTGACTTGGCTCCAACTCATGGTGACCCCATGTATAACAGAAAGAAACATTGCCTGGTCCTGTGTCATCTTTACTATCATTGGTATGCTTGAGAACATTGTTGCGTATGTTGAAGACCTTCCAACCTTGGGGGCTCATCTTTCAGCACTATATCAGACAATATTCTGTTATAATCCATAGAGTTTTTCTTGGCTAATTTTTGGAAGTAGATCACGAGGTCCTCCATCCTAGCTTGTCTTAGTCTGAAAGCTCCATTGAAAACTGTCTACTATGAGTGACCCTGCTGGTATTTGAAATACTGGTGGCATTGTTTCCAGAGTCATAGCAAAACACAAACCATCACATTACAACAAATTCGTGGCAATTAAGATAGATTTCTAAATACTGACCACTTGGAAACTCAGTGTAAACAGATGGCTTGTAAACTAGAATTAAGTGACTTGAAAATTAAATCGATTACTTTGAGAAGGAGCCCTGGTGGCCCAATGGTTAAGTGCTCAACTGCTAACCAAAAGGTCTTGATGATTTGAGCCCACCATCCACTCTGTGGGAGAAAAGACCTGGCAATCTGCTTCCATAAAGATTTCGGCCTAGAAAACCCTATGGGGCACTTCTACCTTGTCCTATAGGGTCTCTATGAGTCGAAATCAACTCCATAGCTCACAACAGTAACAACAACGATTTACTCTGAGCATATGTGTAATTTTCTGTCCCTGAAAAGAGACGCAAAGAGTAAGGACAACATATCACCTCTCTTATTGATAAGGTGATCCAGTGTCCTTAGGGGCTTAAGAGGGTAATGAGGTGAAGTTAAGAAGTACAGCCAGAACAATCCTTAGAAGCAAGAATGGTGAGATGTACTTTTGACATGTTATCAGGAGGGACCAGTCCCTGGAGAAGGACATCTTGCTTGGTAAAGCAGAGGGTCAGTGAAAAAGAGGAAGACCCTCAAGGAGATAGATTGACGTGGTGGCTCAACAATCAGTTCAAACATAGCAACAATTGTGAGGATGGCACAGGACCAGGCAGTGTTTCGTTCTGGTATAATAGGGTCACTATGAGTCGGAACTGACTCAACAGCACCTAACAACAACAACGAGGTTGAAATAAGAGATAATCTCTAAACATGGGAGGTCATTGACATGCTGATTTTTGAGTTATATAAATTTTTGTTGTAATCAAATCACCTCAGCCTTGCAAATGAGTGTCAAAAATTTACCAGACCATAAAATGACTTAAAGCCTACTAGCATAAAATATTATGAAGCCCTGATGCGACAGTGGTTAAGAGCTTGGCTGCTAATCAAAAGGTTGGCAGTTCGAATCCACCAGCAGATCCTTGGAAATCCTATGGGGCAGCTGTACTCTGTCCTATAGGGTCTCTGGGAGTCAGAATCGACTCAGTGGCAATGGGTTTCGTATAAAATATTAGGAATACATTCAAAATTGCTCTGAGTTAAGAGACACTAGGAGTAGTTAAAAAAAAAAAATGAAAGACATAATTTGTCTCCAGAATTTAAAGAGAGAAATTCTAAGAAATATTTCCATGAACTTTTAACACATGATATTTAAAAGGGAGAAATTCTAAGAAATACTTTCATGAGCTTTTAACACATACTATTAAGACCCATTACTTCCTATCTTCAGGAATGCCAATGACCTTGAAAAGAGGAAAAGGCATCAGATAAACTGCAACATTAAGATCCTCCTGTAGGATCATCTACAAGTAATTTAGACTCCAGGAAGGCTTCAAGAAAAAGTGCTGAAGTCTTGGTTTACTCTGCACCAAGCAAATTTTGGAGGATGTGAGAAAGACAAGTGTCTAACTCCCCTTTGAAAAAGAGAATTCATATGATTGCTTAGTCACAGAGTAATAACCCCTTCAATCCCTATTACTTTATGACTTTTTCCTGTGAGAGTTTAACTGTAATTTGCTTGGTTTTCTCCGAATTGAAGATGACAAAAATAGTTTTTAATTAACCAGCTACAGTGTATGATAATGGCTTTTCTTAACCTCTAGGCAGTTGCCTTGTGCTGGTCTGACATGTGTACATTAAAGGTCATTCCACAGTCTTCTGGAACAGTAATTTATTTACTGACATTTTAAAAAAAACTTTTTTTTTCATGTTCAAGTAATAAGAATGGAGTCCTGGGTGTGAGAAGTAAAGGACCTGGCTCCTGAGAGCCACCAGATTCACTCTGGAGGTCCTGACCCGTGTGAAGCTTGTCCTGCCCTGTAAACACGTCAAAATGACATTAGCCGTGTATTTACAAAGCATGGCCCTGAAGTGGGCCCATTATGCCTAGTCTAATGGAACTGCATTCCTCTAAGTGCTTTTTAAGTTGTGTAGACTCCATAGCCAATATCCCTTCAGGGTACACTGAAGCTAGACGGCCATAAACAGCAAGTGAGGCCCCCCAGGGTGATCCTGTTCAGAAACGCTGAAACCAGAGGCACAAGTCCAGTCTGTCTTCTGTCGCCATCTTGCTCCAGCTGAGGCTCTGCTACCCTGTTTACTCAACTCTCCTAAACTGGAGGTCAGGGAACAAACTAATAAGTCACTGTCCTCCTAGGTGACTTCTATTAGTTGACTATGTCCCAACCACTTGCACTGTGCTACATACCTGATTTGTGTTATCTCATTTAATCTCCCCCCACCCCCTAGCCCAATGAGTTAATATTAAGTTATTAAGATCACCATTTTACAGCTGAGAAAACAGAGCATCAAGGAGCGAAATAGTTTACCCAAGGTTACAGAGCCAGGAAGTAGAGGAACCAGGACTTGAGCCAAGTCTGTCTCAAATTCAAGCCAGACTCTCTAACTCCTCTAAAACCCTGCGGCATTTTGTTTTTGTATGTCATAGACTGCTAGAACTCAGAAGGATCATTGTTGTTGTTGTTGTTGTTGGCCCTCTATTCATGGCGTCCCCATGCCCAACGGAACAAAACACAGCCTGGAGTGAAACTTGCCAAAGCTAAATAGCTAATGGTCAGCAAAATATGACTTGATTCAGTACTCCCATCACAGAACTCATTCCCTTAAACCCCTGAACCAACTCTCACCTAATTTCACTTAAGTGAAAAAACATCTAGAGTAAACAAGGCCAATTGGGGAGTGGAATCCGTGTAAATCAGCAGCAATCAAAATGTAATTATAAAATAACCCTAACTCATTAAAACATAAAAAATATCTTCATCAACTACTTGTTATTTTTTAGCTATTAATATTTCACAAAGTCATTCATTATGGACATTTTCCCTTTCTTGTAGCAAGTTAATTGTCTAAGATCCTCTACCTTTATTAAAATCAGTAGGGTTTTCCATAAATGATAATTACCTTGATTTTTTTTCTAAATATAAATTTATGTTTATGTGTATGTATATATGTGCATATGTATGTGTGTATATGTAAATATTTATAAATGTATTATCTCATTTATATGTGTATGTATAAACAAATCACCAATTTGTTGATTTCAACTCATGGAAACCCCATATGTGTCAAGAGTAGAACTGTGCTCCATAGGCTTTTCAATGGCTGATTTTTCAGACATAGGTCACCAGGCCTTTCTTCCAAGGCACCTCTGGGCAGACTTGAACCTCTAACCTTTTGGTTAGCAGTTGAGCACATTAACTCTCTGTACTACACACAGTATTTTCACATCTGGAACAGAGAATCAGTCAATATTTTCAAACACAGGGATGCTTACTCTAGGAATAATAAAAGTAATATTCAAGCAGAGTGTATGACACATAAATATGGTCAATAAATATTTGTTAAGTGAAAGAATTATTTGTTAAGCACCTCCTCCGAACAAAACTAGAATTCTAATTTGTGAAATTTTAAGTTGCATTTAGTTACTAGGCTTTTAGTAGTGACTGAGAATACATTAATCAATTATGAAACACCTTAAACCCTTAATATGTGCCAATAAAAATATGTTCTAAGACACAGGAAAGAGAGAAAGCTTTCTAGAAAAATGTGTTCAGATATTCTTGAGAACCACTCGGGGGTTTAAAAAAAAAACGCAGCGTTCTTAGGAAGAGAAAGCAGGAAGTAGTCCATTTTGCCAATATAAAGAGAAATAGACTGAGGATTTGATTCCACTATAACGGTAGTGAAATGTAAGGACAAGAGAAATCTATTGTCATCTCCCTCCCACAGGAAGCTGCCAGTGAATGCGTATTTAGAACCCTACACTATTTCAGGGAGCCCAGTTAATCACTCCTTCCTGTCCGTAGGAGTACATAGATCCCATGTCTTCTGAGCGTCTTCTTTTTAAACTTTGTGCAGAAACATATTTTCAGTGTATTGAAAACACTATGAAAACCCAAGTTTCATAGCCTCTGGATAAACCTGGCACAGAGCCCTATAGCCTAGGTCAATATTGACATATGCTGTTGCTGAGCTCCAACAGAAAAGATAAAGATGGTTTATATCCAAGTCTGACAATACAACAGCCACATATGTCTTCCTACTGGCAATTCAGAAAACAAGAACCACCATGATGCAATCAGAGAAGCCTGTTTATAAATGAATGCTTTTATCAATGTCTTCTCAAGTGGTGGGTCAATAAAAAGGCAGCATAAATTAGCTGAGGATATGAGGTCCTCCTTTTAGAAATAATATTCCACATCAGACCACGGCGGATCATTGGGATCTCCCCTACACGGACTGAGCTATTTCCATCTTGCACAGGAACTTGCTCCTACAGTAATAGAATATTTTCTGTTGTTGTTGTTGTTGCTGTGGAGTCAGTTCCAACTCATGGTGACACCACATACAACAGAATGAAACATTGCCCAGTCCTGAACCATCTTCACCATCATTGGTATGTTTGAGTCCACTGTTGTGGCCGCGTGTATTTTGAGAGCCTTCCAACCTAAGGCGCTCATCTTCCAGCACTATATCGCACGATATTCTATTATGATCCATAGGGTTTTTATTGGCTGATTTTTGAAAGTAGCTCACCAGGACTTTCTTCCTAGTTTTTCTTAGTCTGGAAGCTCCGCTGAAACCTGTCCACTGTGGGAGACCCTGCTGGTATTTGAAATACTGGTGGCATAGCTTCCAGCATCACAGCAACACGCAAGCCACCACCCTACAGCAAACTGACAGACAGGTGGTGGAGAATGCTTCCTAGGCTCTGAAATTTCAAGGTCAGCTTGGGGAATGTGCCTGGTGGCATGGCACATCATCTGCTCAGGCAAGGCTTGATACAAATATCGGCACACCAAAAACTGAAATGGACCTTGCCCCATCACCATGAAGCAACAAACTTATCAACTAAGCACTTAGGGGCTCAGTAAATGGAACTGGGCATAGAGGAATTTAAACCAGTTAAAAACCAGTTGCCATTGAGTTGAGTCTGACTCATGGTGAGCTCATGCGTGTTAGGGTAGAACTGTGCTCCAAGGGCTTTTCACTGGCTGATTTTTTGGAAGTAGATTACCAGGGCTTTCTTCTGAGGTGCCTCTGGGTGAACTTGAACAGTCAACCTTTCCGTTAATAGCCAAGTATGTTAACCATTTGTACCACCCAAGGCCTAGAGGAACTTACAGAAACCAAATTTCCTCCATGACACTTTGAAGGTGGCAAATGTTATGTTAAATAAGCTTGTCCATAAATCTCATTCATTCTTTCACAAATACTAAGTCCCTAGGCACTGAGTTTCTAGGCATAGCAGAGGATACAAAGATGCCCCAAAATTGTCTTTCAAGACCCTTGCCAAGCTTATCTTTGTCTGGAACCACATCTACCTCTCCCTCTCCTGAACCCTGAAATCACTTCTTTCCTGAATTATTTGCATGATATTATGTACTGCTCATTGTCATTGTGCATGGCAAATTGGTGTTTTCTGCCCACCTCCCCATCCATCCACCTGGCTTCCTTCAGGTAATTGCCCCCATTTCTCATTTGGTCAAGAGTCCCTGGTGGCACAAATGGTTAAGTGCTCATCTCCTAACTGAATGGTTAGCAGTTCAAACTCACCCAGAGGAACCTTGCAAGAAAGACCTGGCTATCTACTTCAGAAAGGTCACAGCCTTGAAAACCCTATGGAGCATAGTTCTACTCTGACACACATGGGGTTGTCATGAGTTGAACTGGACGGCAACTGGTTTGGCTTTTTGGAGTCTCATTTAGGCAAGTCATGCTCATCAGGCCCCATCAGAGTTCATCTTAGAGCTCAGGCTGGAGGAATGGGGAAGAGCCTTAGTACAGGGAGTCTAAGAGTGAAGCCAAGACATGGAGGGCACTAGAGCCTCGCTAGAAGGCAGAAAAATTCTGAGTCTTAAATTGAGACATGCCTTGAGTCAGCCTGAAGCTCAGACTTTCCAGTTATGAGAGACTAAATTCCTATTTTTTACTTCAGCCAATCTGAGTTGAGTTCTCTTTACTTGGAGCTGAAAAGATACTTGGAACCAAAAAGATTTGGACTGATATAAGTGTGTCGTATTTCCTCACACAGTTTAAGATCCTCAAAAGGAGGACCATGCTGAGCATTTCATATAGCCTTAGGCAAATGCAAAGTATGTGGTAGTCATTCAAAAATGCATTACTTCATTGATTTTCTGGATTGTTCTATTCCATTTGATACTGTAACTAGAAAGTAGGCATAAATTCATGATGCCCAGGGCCAGCCCACTTTGTGACCCCAGTGAGTCCGGTCCTCCCCATCTGACCCAAGTCAGGGACTGGTCCTGAATTCTTGACATCCTACTAAAATCAGTCAGCCCTACCTCATTATCTGGTTTATTGAGAACTCACAGCACTAGTCTAGATCAACTCAAACAATAGATCCTACTTCTATTTCCAACTCCCTTAGCATTTTCTTTATATGTATAGTGGCCAAATCTTCTGAACCCCAAAATGAAGACATATAGGAATTTCCTGCAGAAATCTGGCCATTTGATCACTTATTCCCAAAGGTAGAATAGCCATACATAGGAACCTCCATGAATATCCCCAGTTAATTTGTTTCATGGAATGTTGCCCAGTGAATAATATATTTCCTTCAAAGTCTAGGACTATGCAACACGCCAGATAGGAACTCTTTCCACAATTATATATTAAGAAGTTTATAGAATTATATATGATGTGTGTCTATGTGTGTGTCTGTATGTGTGTGTCAGTGTGTCTGTCCATATGCCAATGTGTGCATCTGTGTCTGTGTGTGTGTGATGTGATGTGATATGTGTGTGTCTGTGTTTCTGTGTGTCTATGTGTGTGTCTGCATGTGTCTGTATGTGGTATGGTGTGTGTGTCTGTGTGTTTGTGTGTCTGTCTGTCTGTCTGTGTCTCCATGTGTGGTGTGTGTGTGCGTGTGTGTGTGTGTGTGTGTGTGTGTGTGGTGTGTGTGTAGACAGTATATGGCCAGTGAGAATTCCACGGTCAGCTTGATCAGAAAAGCAACTCATTCACTTTGCCCACATTCAGAAGACACTGGTGCATACTGCTTTGTGGATTGTCTTTCAATTTCTCTGAAGCCATAGCCCTTCACTGAGCATACTTACTTTGGCCCTCTTTGAGAAACTTCTACACCTTCAGGCATTATTGTTCACCAGTCGACTCTTACTGGTGTCTGCAATGCCAGGCGGTATTTCTAGGAGCTAAGAATATGGCAGTGAACAAGACAGCCAGGGCCTCAGCCCTTTTAGAGCTTATATTCTAACAAAGGTGATAGACAATAAATAAACAACTAAATGATTATTTCAGATAGTAGTATTATGAAGAAAGTAAAGCATTTTGAAAAAAAATAAGTTCATATGAAAGTGAATGGGTCTGAGGAATAGTGGAAATTATACGAGGTGGTCAGTTTTGTGCTGTGAAATTCAGGTTGATCCCATCTGAAAATCTATGTATGTAGGTAGAACTACATACATAGCAGTATGGGAGCTGCTGATCTTCCAGCTTAGCTGTCTTTTCTCAGACGCCATGAGAGAAGACCTTTCTCTATTCAGGATAAGCAGTGCAGGGCAATGCCCATTTCACTGGAAACTGCAAGCTCTCCATCTTTCCTTTTTCTTCCTACACCTTCCTTCCGCTGAGAGAGTCCCCTCTCCTTCCTTTGGAAGTCCTCCTAGGAGTTCCTGGCACCCCTCTCTAATATAATCCTGAATTATGACTTGTTGCTCTCCTTCTAAAATTACCCAGTTGCCCCCGGTGATCAACTCTTCCACACAGGGGAGTGGGTTTAGCAATTGACAGCCTGAGTCTGAAGACCACAGATATATTATGTTGGGCAAAAGGACAGAACCCCCAAGATTCCCTCTGTATAGCTTCTGTTACACATAGTCACAGGTGTGGATCAAGTGGCTATCCACCACTCCTGAAGTTCTGGGATGAAAGTCCCTCCTCAGACAAAGCTCTAGGAAGGGTCTGTCTAGAGCACCAGTGCCCTCTCATGGATGAGCTGTGAAGCATCTTCAAGGGAACATGCACATCCTAGCTCTCTCAAAGATAAATCTAGCACAACACTCAATGGCTCTTAGCCACTGCCCGCCTTCCCCACAGATGAGGAAGATGGAGCTGTGCTTCAGGAGAAGTTGACCCTGTCTACACCCTCCATCTCCCGCCACAAAGAATCTTCCTCTACCAAGTGCCTCACTCCTGAAATCACCATCTTTAAGTATCTATCATTCCTTAAGCCTTCCATCCTGACCAAATATGAAATCTCTTGGGAAGATTCACTTTCAGAAATTAGGAGTCATTTACTCATTAGTGAGAATGAGTGTATGTAGCTCTCTTTAACCTTAGACAAGAGGAAAGCCCTTGGGGACACTGGGCTACTCAGAGTACTGGAAGTGGGGTTTGGGAAGAGAGACTCCACACTAAGGATAAACTTGACTTACTAGATTCATGTGTGTTACTTAGTGTTCCCAATAACTCTAAAAGGTATGAGTGATTATTATCCTGAAACATTTTAACCAAAAAAAAAAAAAACCCCATTACCCTCGAGTTGATTTCAACTCATAGCAACCCTATAGGACAGAGTAGAACTGCCCCATAGAGTTTCCAAGGAGTGCCTATAGATTCAAACTACTGACCTTTTGGTTAACAGCAGTAGCTCTTAACCACTACTGTCACCTGGGTTTCCTGAAACATTTTACAGATGAGGAAATGGAGCCTGACATCAAAGTACCTGGCATATGGCTGGTGCTCCGTAAGTTAGTCCTTGTTTTACTCTCCTGATTCATGTAGCACAGTACATGTTCTAAGAGAGAATCTGCAAAAATGGGTCACTCTCTTTCAATACCTACTGTTACGCAAGCAGGAAAAAAACATGACAAGAAAAGCAAGATAGAGAGGAAAAATAACCAAACGCCATCCTTTTCTTGAATTTGAGATCAATCTGATTTTCTAATCCAATCCCTCTTTTTAATTCCATGTTGTTGTTAGTGGCCGTCAAGTCAGTCCCAGACTCATGGAGACCCTAAGCACAACAGAACTAAACACTGTCCGGTCCTGTACCATTTCCATGATCAGTTGTGGATCAGACCATTTTGATTCATAGGATTTTGATCAGCAGATTTTTGGAAGACAACCAGGTCTTTCTCTTGTTAGTCTGTCTTAGTCTGTAAGCCCCATGAAAACCTGTTCAAGCCTTCACTGACAAATGGGCGGTGGCGGTGCCTGAAGTATATTGGCTGGACTCAAACCTGGGTCTCCACGGAAAGTGAGAACTCTACCATCGAACCATCAATGCTCAGTCAGAGTCGACTCATGGCAACTTTTCATTGCTGTTGTTAGTTCCGTGATTTAAGAAAAAATCTTACATTTCTAATTAACAAGGCATTTGTACCAAGATTCGTGATGTTTCTACAAGTGAAAGCTTACAGAAACTTTTCTTAATAGGCATGTTTTTCTAATGACATTACTCACTTTTATTTAAAACTTAGGTTAGCTCTTTACCCCATTATGAAACAGACAGCTCTTTCATCAATACGGCAGTTAATGCCTTTCATGCAGTCTTGACAAATGGGGCTAAAGGGAGCCAGTATCTCCCTATACAACCAAGGTCGCTGGAGGGCCAGAGGCCATGTCACAGGAACCGCAATATTATTATTAACGTCGTTATCATTATCCTTATTATTATTGGAGGCAGTGGTGATAAACACTGGCAGGAGAAGGCCTCTAATGGATTTATGTAGGACCAGGAATGTTTAACTTCAGGATAAGATAAGAGAGGCCACTGGGGAGTTTTCGTCCCGTACAGCTTGGAAGGTGTGCTTTTTCTCCTTGAGGACTGAGAGCATGAGAATTCAGTTCACTATTCATTCCCATGAACATACTGGCTGTTTGGCAGGGGGAGCTTTTTGGAAGTGTCCAACAAGCAACAGGAGAAGTCAGTTTAAGATTGAAAATTGTAGTAGGAAATCTATCTACCTTATGGATAATTTATAAGCAAAAAAGGGAGAGGTGCCCCAGTTATCTTTTGTTTGTTGTTTTTGTTGGCTGCCATTAAGTTGGCCCCCAACTCATGGTGACCCCTGACTCATGGCGACCCCATGTACAACAGAACAAAATGCTGTCCTGTCCTGCTCCATCTCCATGATCTGTTGCCATTCGGACCATTGTGATCCATAAGGTTTTCACTGGCTGATTTTTTGGAAGTAGATCACCAGGCCTTTCTTCCTAGTTCATCTTAGTGTGGAAGCCGCACTGAACTCTGTTCAGCATCATAGCAACATGCAAGCCTCCACTGGCAGATGGGTGGTGGCTGTGCATGAAGTGTGTTGGTCAGGAATGAAACCGGAATCTCCTGTACGGAATAAGAGAATTCTACTGTTGAATCACCAATGCCTTACATCTTTTGCTTAAGGGTATGACTTTGAATGTCAACATTTCCCTTCAGGAGAATCCTACAGGGCCTCTGATAATAATGCCATAGAGAGGTAAGTTTTTCAAGGTAGGACAGCTACTAAGTGTTGGCAGAGTTAGCATCTGAGTCCAGGTCTCCCGTCCCAATTCAAATACTTGATGCTGTCAATCTCAGAAAGACCAGCCAGACTCTGGCCAGGTCTCATGTATATAGCCGATTACAGTTTCCTGATGACAATTATTTTTTCTGCATTTCTATGGGCCATTTTCCACTATCCATCTGTCAGTTTGTCATACTGTGGTGTCTTTCAGGTTGCTGTGATGCTGGAAGCTGTGCCACCAGTATTTCAAATACCAGCAGGGTCACCCTTGATGGACAGGTTTCAGCAGAGCCTCCAGACTAAAACAGACTAGGAAGAAAGGCCTGGCGATCTACTTCTGAAAATCAACTAATGAAAACGCTATGGATCATAACAGAATATTGTCCAATACAGTGCTGGAAGATGAGCTCCCTAGGTTGGAAGGCACTAAAAATCCACAGTGGCCACAACAACGGACTCAAACATACCACTGATCCTGAAGATGCCACCGGACGGGGCAAAGTTCTGTTCTGTTGTTCATGGGGTTGCCGTGAGTCAGAGCCGACTTGAGGAAAACTAACAACACGAGCCATTTTAATACCTAGGCAATAGTGAAATTCTTTTCTGCAATTAGCCACATAGATGAACTTTAGTGTCCTGTCCAACTGTATTTGACGATTCTCATCTGTTTTGTGACCAGTGTGTACATGTGGCCATCACCCATGACCTTTGGCCATGCATCAAAGTTAAAAGTCATAAAATTGGCATAAAATCAAATTACAAGTCGATCTTGGTTGGCACCATTTCACAAGTACGTAATCTATTGGGTGATTCTTCCACAAAATAAATTTCATAAAATCTTGATTTTCACAACCAATAAATCAGTTTCTTTTGCAAAATTCACCATGAGGACCCGAGCCTCTAGTTCAGTTAATCTCCCTGGTCACGGTAACTCACCATAAGGAAGGTTATCACAGTCCAGCCGCCTGTTTTGCTTCACGTTGTAAGAGAAAACAAACCAGGAGAGTTTACAATGCACCCGAGATAGTGAACTTCTCCACTTCTCTAGGCATTGAGAATACTCTGGAGAACAAAATAAATAAAATTCCTTTCCTAGTGGCACTTACACAACCAGTAGATAATATTCACTTAAGCCCCAAAATTTGGACTGTAAAGGACACAGCTGTCAGTTCTATTAAGTTTTTTGTTTTACTAAGTCCAGAGCTATATTACGATTAGGAACTCAATTTCCCTTCCACAATGGGAAAAGGCCTGGTTAAGAGATCAGCTGGTTAATTACGGTACACCAAAGCTATGTGAAATTCGGAGTTTTTCTCTACAGTCAAGTTTGCCCTATCACTTGATTGATCAGCCATACCTAACCTCTCCTCTTTCCTCTTTCTTTTTCTAGCTGCCCACCTCTTTCCCATTTCTCTTCTGGGTTAATAAGTAAAAGAAAGAGCATAAAACTAAAATCTGTCAAGTACTCTGAATTATAATTCTGGCGAGAGTGGTAGTGGGAAAGGAGGATTTCAATGGTCTGTTTCATCTCCACCCACTAGGACTGTGGCTGAGACATTGGCTTTGAATGTTTCCCATAATTTCAAAAAAGAGAAATAAGGAAGTATGCATTCTAATGTGTGTTTGTTATCTCAACAAAAACCTCCTTATCTCCCCCACAGCTGCCTGCAAAGCCCCAGAAGGTTCCGAGGTCAATGATTATCATCTCTCCATTCAGACACTTCTGACATCTGTGAATATGCTGACCTTGTAGATTGGACCAAGTCATTTTTAACAGATGTTAATTTGATTGCTCAGTTCTGACCTCTTCTGAGGTCTGGCTTATGTCTTCATCACTGTATTAAGATGGTGATAACCTCCCTGAAGTCATAAAAATGTTCTGATAAGCCTTATATCGATCCTGCATTTGAAATTGAACAGATAACTAAAGTGTATTACGGTAAACTTTTAACCTACTCCCTAAAACCTGTAGCTACCAAGACAGAGACACGAGATCATGTCTTCTGTCTCATAAAAGACCTATCATTTGTTTTTTCATGAATAATTACCGGTTTAAAAGTAACATAACCTACTCTGTCCACTTGGCATTTATTTCTGATGGCTTCTGGCAAGAGTAAGGACCATTATAATCAGGAAATTAATAAAACTCCTTTCTTCAGAAAATTTTGGACTGTTCAAAAAATTGGAAGAAAACAATGAGACATTTAGAATAGTGATGTTCATTGCAGCATTACGCACAACAGCCAAAAGGTAGAAACAACCCAAGTGTCCAATAACAGATGACTGGATAAACAAAATGCGGTATATGGTCAATGAAATATTATTCAGCCATAAAAAAATACATGAAGTTCTCATATATGCTATGACATGGATGAACCTTAAAAACATTATGCTGAGTGAAATAAGTCAGACATGAAAGGAAAAATATTGTATGATCCCACTCTTTGAATTATCTAGAATAGGCAAATGCATAGAGACAGAAGTTTATTAGCGGTGGGGAGGGGGTTGGATGAGGAATTATTGCTTAAAGGGTACTGAGTTTCTGTTTAGGGTGATGAAAATCTTTTGGAGACGGAGAGTGGTGATGGTTGTACAACATGGTGAACATAATTAACGTCACTGAGTTGTACACTGAAAAATGGCTAAAATGGCAAACTTTTTGTTATGTATATTTTACCACAATAAAATAATATCAAAATGTACAAGAAAAAAAATATAGTGTTACTCACTGGCTACCTTTAAACAAGTCCCCCAGATTTTAGTTAGAAATGATAACTATCTCTTTGCACAACTAAAGATACCGAAGCATGGGGAAATAAAATTCTTTCTTATTCTCGTGCAGTAGTGGAAAGAGCACGACTTGGATGTCAAGCGGAACTGGACTCATACCTTGGCTCCTGAACTTACCAGCTTGGTATTCTTGGGCAAATTACTACACAGAGCTTAGTATGAATTTCCTCAGAAGTAATATGAGGATAATAATGTCTACCTCCCTGTGTCATTAGGAGAGAAAAAGACATGGCTGTTTGCTTCAGTAAAGATAAAGCCTTGGAAACCCTATGGGGCAGTTCTACTCTGTTCTATAGGGTCCCTATGAGTCAGAATCTGCTCCACGGCGATGGGTTTTGGTGTCATTAGGAGACTAAAAAATAACCCTTTCTTCAAACATACAAATTCCAAAGGACACTGAAACCCAAAGTGCTCATTACCAAGCTTCCTTGTTAATCATGTCCTCAAATGCTAATTAATGATTGAGGTGTATATCAATGTTAATACACTCAGCTGCTAACCAAAAGATTGGAAGTTCAAGTCTATCCAGAAGCATCTTGAAAGAAAGGCCTGTTAAACTACTTCTGAAAAATCAGCCAGTGAAAATCCTAATACGGAGCACAATTCTACTCTGACACACGTGGGGTCTCCATGAATCATAACTGACTACATCAACTGGTTCTGTTTAACATATCAACGACACTTTTTGTTGTTGTAGTTCGAAGCTTCTAACCTAAGGTAGAGACAATTGGTCAAATTCTTTCATAGTGGCAGAGATAGGAGCTTAAGGTAGAAAAAAAATCATCAAATAATCACTAAATTATCAAAATGCCCTAGAACGGATAAATTATGGGTCCTGAAGTCTTAGAACAGATGAGCTAGGGTCAGGGATTTGGTTGAGGTGATAAGGAACAAAGTCTGGCCTATGGTCAGAGAAAGTGAGAGAAAGATCTAGAAGGTTCTAGAAGAAGCCACTGATTGATCCTTCTAATCTAAACAATGTCTTGGCCTAAACCTCTGGCAGCTTCATTTCCGCCAGCCTCTGGTTTATTCTCCACAGTGAAGCCAGAGGTTTTTTGCAGGGAGAAATACCCTAAAAAAAAGATAAATCAAGATCACATTCAAAGATGACTGAACAGACCTTCATCTCTCCCTTCCTGTTTGTTGATGCCTGAAATTCCTTTACCTTGAATGGAATACCTTTCATCCAGTAATTATAGATAAAAGGCTTAAACTTCACAAGCCTATTTGAGACAAAGTGTTGATGAATATGCTTTCTAGTCAAAATATAATCAGTCAATCAGTCAACAAGTGTCAATGACTCATTATCAGATCTCTCTTTGTTTTGAGAGAGAAAAGAGGTGAAGAGGGCAAGACCCTGGCCAGCCAGAAGGAGAAAAACGGTCACTACCAGAGGGAAAGCTTATGGAAAAGAAGTTTGCTGGCCTTACAGTTTTACCTCAGGTGGGCCCTGTTTGATTTGCAGCTGGAAGAGGCAATGGAAGCTGACTGAACTTTGAGAGCTGGTTTTGGGTTATTTTTGTTTTTTTGGGGTCAGGTACCACAAGTGCCTTATGTTTGTTAGCAATGGTTTATGAACTTTTTTTCCTTTGATGCCACTTATCTTTCACAGGGCTGGTTGGTTTCTTACTAAAAAGAAAAGCCCCTGATAGATTGAGTGTATGCCCATCAGATGCCTCAACTCCCTCTGCAACATATGCCTGGCAAGGTTGCCCAGCCCCCTAGTCAGTCATCAGTCAGTCGAACATTCAGGTATATGCTTGTACTCTTAAGTTAAGGGGTTGCTATAGTTTAAATACGTCTTCAGTATAACTTGGGAGAGTTCTAAGCAAAAAGTAGGTTTAGGATTCACATCAAAGGCTTCATTTTTGGTGGCCTGGAATTAATCTCCCACTTCAGCCAGTAGCAGGCCAGTTTTCAAGATCCTTGTCTTAGACTAGGTTCTCTAGAGAAGCAAAACCAGTAAATATCAATATATATATATATATAGAGAGAGAGAGAGAGATTTATACCAAGGAAACAGCTCACACGATTATAGAGACTAAAATGTCCCAAGTCTGTGAATCAGGATAGAGGCTTCTCCTGATTCATGTAGCCACAGGGGCTGGCAGACACAAGATCAGCAGACTGAAGAGCAGGGCTCTTGCTCACAGGCTGTGAAGGTTGACAAATCCCAAGGTCTGCTGTTAGCAGCGCTAGCTCAAGTCCCAAAAACCAGAGGTCAAGAGACAGCTGCAGGATACAGAACAAGCCAAAAATGTTGGCAAAGCGAACACGAAGGAAGTAGGTGGCGGAGGGTGGAGAGATGAAGGCTGAGGTGGGGGTGAACTGCCACAGGCCCCGCCCCCGCTGGTACCATTCAGTAGATTCCATCATGGGGGTGATCACATATCAGATTTTAACAGGGAAGTGATCAAAACATTATACAACTGCCAAAACACTGAGAATCATGGCCCAGCCAAGATGACACACAATCTTAACCATCACAATCCTCTAACTATCTTTTCCAAGATCCTTGAAGCTGGAGGCAACTACAGTCCAGTGAAGAATGCATTGATTTTGGACTTTGAACATCTGGTGTTTGCCACAATGTGAGTCACATGATAGGAGTTTATATCTGTCAAATTCATACTAGCTGTTATAACAGGAGAACCTTGAATCATCAACAGGTTAGCATAATATAAGTTCACTTCTTCCTGGAGTGGT
>NW_004444018.1:5763722-5780229 GCF_000243295.1 Trichechus manatus latirostris
GATCTTTGTTGTGGAGGGACGGCGTGGTGCTTCTGCCTAGACCGCCATCTTGCCGGAGTCCCACGAGGGAGGTTTTGCCATCTTCCAACCATGGCTGTTGTCCTGGTCCTCAACAAGCAGTGAAGATTTCATGTTTTTATGAGGCGGGCCTGGGAGAGGTCCACACATTTCTACCTGCATCCCATTGGTCAGAAGTCAGTCACATAGCTATACCCAGTTGCAAGGGCGGATTAACCAGTAGGCAGGTATATACAGGCTTAATTGTGCACTACAGATTGGTAAGTAAGCACAAGTAAGCCTGTGCATACCATACTTATTGAATAATCTGTCCCTGGAGGCTGGGAAACTAGTCTATTGTGTATCCAGGAGAAACTGGAAACAAATGGGCCATCTAGCTATTCTCCGCCACCAAACCAAAACAACCAAACCCGTTACCATAAAGTCAATTCCAACTCATAGCGAACCTATAAGACAGAGTAGAACTGTCCCATAGTGTTTCCAAGAAGCAGCTGGTGGATTCGAACTGCTGACTTTTTGGTTAGTAGCTGAGCTCTTAACCACTGTGCCACAAGGGCTCCAGTCTCTGCCACAGTGCTCAATAAATATTTGCTGACTGAATGGTTCTAAGCCCTAGGCTACCACTTACTGAACCTTGTGATTATGGTTAAATCTCTAAACCTAAAACTATCTGCCAATTTTTATCTGTAAAAGGGCATAATAGCTCAGAGGTTTTTTTTGTTTGTTTCCTTGCTTTGTTTTCTTTTTTTACTTTAGAGGATTTGGTGGATATGAATAAGTGAAATGAATTTAAAGCGATAACATGCAACATGACGCTTTCTGTGATGAATTTTTTCTGAGAAAGACTGCAAAGCAAGTTTGAGGACTCTACAATAAACACAAGTAAATATGATTTGGATAATTTGAAATGAAAAGACAACTCTCTTTTTCTTTCTCCAGATTATATGGCATTCATTTGATAACACACACGGTGACTCAACTTGACTATGTCCAACAGAAAAAAAGTCTTCACAAAATAAAGTCATCAATTTAAGTTACTCACATGTGCACAATGACCTGTGTACAGGTTATTCATTACAGCATTATTTGTAATATCATAAGATCAGAAAAAACATAAACCTCCCGGTTCAAAATTATTCTATGTCAATTTGACTCTTCAGTAAATGTTAGTTTCTTTCGATAAATATGGGTAGCCTCTGGGTAGATGGGCCTATAGGTCCTCTACCTCACAACCTATCTTCCAGATACCTGTTACCATCAAGTCGATTCTGACTCATAGCAAGCATATAGGACAGAGTAGAACTGCCCATAGGGTTTCCAAGGAGCAGATGGTGGATTCGAACTGCCAACTTTTTGGTTAATACCCATAGCTCTTAACCACTGTGCCACCAGGGCTCTGTCTTCCAGATACCATGTTATAATGAAAGCGATTCTCAGACCAAATTCTGCTAAGTGCACTAATATTTACTAGCAAGCAGGGCCAATGAAAAAAGAAGACTGGAGAAGAAGTGATGCATTTGAATTGTGGTATATGTAAAGAATATTGAATATACCATGGACTGCCATAAGAATGAACAAATCAATCTTAGAAGAATACAACCAGAATGCTCCTCCGAAACAAGGATGGCGAGACTTGGTCTTGCTTAGTTTGGACACGTCATCAAGAAAGACCAATCACTAGAAAAAGACATCATATTTGGTAAAGTGGAAGTCAGTGAAAATGAAGAAAACCCTCAATGAGAGAGACTGACACAATAGCCTCCACAATGGGCTCAAATATATCAAAGATCATGAAGATGGCACAGGACCCGGCAACATTTCGTTTTGTTGTACATAAGAGTGCTGTAAGTCGGAGCCAACTTGATGGCAACTAACAACGACAGCAAGGGTCAAAAAATAGACAATAGGTTCTATAGCTGAGAAGTCTGTTTCCTGCCCTCTGTACTGCAAACAATGGAAGCCAAGCTATCCATAGAGAAGGGCTGGCCGGCTTTCTTGCCAGGTCAGGTGACAAGGTACTCTGTAAAGTGAAGGATGCAGGACCGGTGGACTGCCCCCAAATCTTGAGAGTTGCACCAATGGCAGTAGCTGGTTTACTTGAGAAATTCCTTTACTTAGTTCATTCTAGGACCATGGGGTCTAACAATCTTCCTAACTAGCCATCAATTTTGAACTACACTCATTTTGTTTGGTTTAATTACCAAACCCTCTGGTGTAGATTTCAGTAAGGATATTTGAAGTGCTAAATAATCACCCCTGAAGTGTTGCTTGTTTGTTAGGCTACTTCAAACGCTGACTAATCTCCCCCAAGGCACTAACAAGTTTTCACACATAAACACACACACACACACACACACACACACACACACACACACACACACGCGACAGAATTTACATTATTTCAAAAGAAAATTACCATAGAGACAATATATTTGTCAATCATTATAGGGCTAGTTAAATAAATTATGATGCACCCATACAACGAAATGCTAGGCAATTGTAGGAAAGAGGACTCCCTCAGTGGTGCAAACAGTAAACATGGCTACGCTGCTAAATGAAAGGTTGCAAGTTCGAGTCCACTCAGAAATGCCTCGGAAGAAAGGCCTGTGTCCTACTTTCTTAAAATTAGCCACTGAAAACTCCATGTATAACATAGTTCTTCTCTGGCACACATGGGATTGCCATGAGTCACAGTCGGCTCACCAGCAACTGATTTGGGGTTTTTTGGTAGGAAAGACCAAGGACACACTTTATGAACAGCTACGGAAACATGGAATGTTCTTTAGGTTATATATTTAGGTGAAAACAGAAAAGCATAGGGCAGTGTGTATAATACATCTACCCTTAAGTGAACAAAAAAAGAAAAAAAACTTATATATTGTGTATATGCATAAATATCTCTTGAAAAAATATAAAAACTACATTTGATTGGCTACTTAGTGGAACAAGGTAGTGTTAGGGTACTGGAATGGGAGAGAGACGTTTTCACTATTTGACCGTTTCCATCATTTCAAAAATAAATTCAATATAAAAAATTAAAACATTAATAGTTTTTAAACATACTACAGAACACTTTTTTGGGATAGAAGCTCCTTGGTGGATATTCATGTATTTATTTATTCAGATGGTGTGGCGAAGAAGACTGAGCTCACCAAAACCAAGAGCCATCAAGTGGATTCCAACTCATGACCACTCAAGAGTACAGCTGTGCTCCGTAGGGTTTTCAATGGCTGATTTTTTGGAAGTAGATTTTCAGATTTTTTTCTGAGGTACCTCTGGATGGACTTGAACTTCCAACCTTTCAGTTAGCAGCCTACTGTGCTAACCTTTTCACCACCCCGGGACTCCAGTGAGGTCACAGACACCCCTAAAGCCTGCCTTGTTATGCTTCTGCCACTCTATAAAACCGTCCCCAGCTTGATGCTGTCCTCTCTGAAGTACACATACCTTGGTTCTGCAAGGGACACCTCCTTCCACTTCATTCTGTGTCTCACTCCTCACAGGCCACAAAGGCCCCCTAGGCCTCCCATATCTGGGTCAGCTCAGAACACAAGAAGCTGATAAAGAATAATATGCAATTCTTTCCCCCACAATTAAAGGTGAATTCATGAAAGCCCAGGAGTAAAATATCCTCAGCAAAAGCCAAAAACAATAAGAGGGGCTGTTTTTTTCAAAAACACTTAACAGTTCACTGAGATTTTTATTGATGTCATTCTGTTGCCCTTAAATTGATTTCAAGGGAAAACTGGTGAACTTTTGTCCTCCAGGAAGTTTCCCTTCATTGCTCCCTCCTCTGGCCCTTTTCCCTCCAACTCCTTTCATTCTCTCCCAATCAAAACACCACCACCAACACCCCTCTAATTGCTATTTTGCTGTCAGGCTTAAATGGGTCAAAGCTCCCGTCACCAGTGAAACAAGACACAGTTTGTTTGGCTTAGATGTGGGAATGTACAAACGCTTGCTTAAATGCTGGTTTTCATATGCTAATACGTTATAAAGAAAGCATTCCTGCTGGGTTTAGGGCTAATTGTAGCCTAGCCTGAGCTGGTACTCTGCGTTTACTGGAGGTATTGGGTAGGGTGGGGATCAGCGGACTCTCCTCACTTCTAAGCATACATTGGGGTCCCTGGTTGGTGCAAACGGTTAACACACTGGGCTACTAACCCAAAGGTTAGAGGTTCAAGTCCACCCAGAGGTGCCTTGAAAGAAAGGCTTGGTGATCCGCTTCCAGGTGAAAACACATGGGGTCTGTAATGTCTATGAGTTGGAGTTTGCGCCTCAGAAATTGGTTGGTTTTTCTGTTTGTTTTTTAAGCAGACAACAGATGTTGCAAACTGACAGCTCCCAGGCCTTGTTGGCACATAGAAGATTTGGTGTGACCCACACCATGTTTTCAAAAATTTTTACGTTAGTAAGCAATACCTAAAAAATTTGGAGATCTCACACCATTCTGAATCTAGCATCTTTTGGTAGTACATCTGGCCAGCCAAGATCAAAATCCCTCCAAGCAACCCTTGTATAAGCTAAACAATGGCTGCCCCTGCAGACAAGCCATACCATCCACTTTGACATGGTCTCCAGGTACCAGGCTGTTCTGGTGACTATTTACATATATTGTTGAATGATAAATTATCCCTAATACTTGGTCTCTAAAAGTATTGAACATTAGCTCCTTTGGGCAGTCTAACCATTCATTTTCTGCTCTTATCTTATTCTGACTGCTATCTTCGCTACCCTATGAGGAGAATTCTCTGACAGACTGTGGGAACACTAAATATAGTGCTGACATGGTACAAAATGTTTAAAACTGCATCTCTTGTCAAGGTTTTCTGGAAGACAATCCAGGTCGAAGGCACGTTGCCTGAAACCTAAAGTAGAGAGCTGCCCAGATGTATGAGGTGAGGGTTGTCGGGAGCGGGCGGAACCTGAAAGAAATCAATCAGAAATGGATTTTTGTTCTCAGAGCGCTATAGAAAGCACGAACTTCCCTCTACATCTTTGTCTTGTTAAATGTGACATCCCATCCGTTAGGTGCACATCATGCAGTTATTCAAGTCTTTGTATTTCAACTCAGACGAAATAACAGTGCTGTGCTTGCAAAACCGCACCCTAGGAAAGAACACAGGAGAAGGGGTAGAGCTGAACTGAGGCACAGTGAGGACACAGGGAAAGTTTGTCTTTGATCTTTGCTGCCCTTTCAAATGCCTTCCATACCCCCTGTCTCAGAAAGGCTGTTTCCAGAAGCAGATGCTAAGCCAAGAATATTAGTGCAACTAGTTTATTTAGGCCACCACCTATCTGTCGCTTTGTCAAACTGTGGTGGCGTATGTGTTGTTAAGATGCTGGAAGCTATGCCACTGGTATTTCAAATACCAGCAGTGTCACCCAAGGTGCACAGATTTCAGCTGGGCTTTCAGACTAAGACAGACTAGGAAGAAAGGCCTGGTGATCCACTTCTGAGATATAGCCAATGAAAACTCTATGGATCACAACAGAACATTGTCCAGTATAGTGCTAGAAGGGGAATGCAAACATACCAACAATCATGAAGATAGCACAGGATCAGGCAACATTTGGTTCTGCTGTACGTGGGATCGCCATGAGTCGGAGCCAACTCAACTATGCTAACAAAAGCAAAAGTTTATTTAGGAGGTGATCCCAGAAAGCTCTGGTAAAGTTGTAGGGAAATGAAAAAGGAAAAGGAAGGAAACCAACAAAGGATGAATTATCAAGAAAATTTCCAGTAGGGCAATTGAGGCTCAAACCAATGAGGACTCTGATTGAGAATGTAGAACCTCTGAGTTATCCCCAGAAAGAAGCAAGGAAGCTGAGCTATTCATCCACATCCACCAACTCCCATCAATCATTGATGGTTGGCTGTTCCCAGAGTCATTAACTACCCAGCACTCCCTAACAAGGCCCAAAATGCAGAAACAGATAGTGGTGATAGATGCATAACATGATGGAGGAAGTAATTAATGTTGCTGAGTTTTACATGTAAAAAATGTTTAAATGGCAAATGTTTTCTTTTATATACAAATGTAAATGTGAATGTACCAAACCCAAAACCAAACCGACTGCGTCCAGGCAATTCCGACTCACAGTGACCCTATAGGGCAGAGTAGAACTGCCCCACAGGGTTTCCTAAGACTGCCACATCCTCTTGTGGAGCAACTGTTGGGTTTGTACTGTCAACCTTTCATTTAGCAGCCTGATGCTTTAACCACTGCCCCACCAGGGCTCCTTAATATAAGTATATATATATAACCAAAACCATTGCCGTCAAGTCGACTCCAACTCACAGCAACCCTATAGGACAGAGTAGAACTACCTCATAGAGTTTCCAAGGTGCCACTGGTGGATTTGAACTGCTGACCTTTTGGTTAGCAGCCAAGCTTTTAACCACTGTGCCACCAGGGCTCCATATATATATGTGTATATTTGTCACAATAAAAACATTAAAAAAGAAAAGAAAGCTTTCACATGGAATGTTGCAGTTCCTTGAGGTGGGATGACGTGGGTATACACTAGAATGGTGTGTACCCAGGTTATATAGATGGAACACCAACAGCATCTGCTATGACATCTCATCTTTTATTTAATCAATATATCCAAAAGCTGTCCCCTCCTGTCTCTCTCTCTTTCTCTTAGCATTTTAAGTTATATATCTTTTCTTCTGAAGGAAGAAGAGAGAATTGAGAAAAAGTTGAGTAAAAGAGGAACCCTCATGCATATGGTGATATTACAAAGCCTGAGTAAGAATTATTTGGATGAGGTTTGGGCCACAGAAGGAGGGTTTCCTGCAGAACTGCTGGGAGTTCAGGGGAAAATTCTTGACTTGTATTTTTATTAAGTAGCTCTGCTTTGATTAACAGTAATGACTGATGGGAATAACTCAATGAGACTTGTCTCACCTTGTCTCCTTATATAACAATTTGAGGCCCACTAGCTGCCCAATGTCCCAAATAAGAAAAAGAAAAATCAGTAAATTTACAAACTGTGTTCTGTTTAAGCCTCCTACTCCCAAAGTAAAATTTTATATGTAACCTAAATGTCACTGGGGCCCCATGTGGTCCGGCCTTGAGATGGTGTCATATTAAAGGAAATGTAGTTTGGGACTGGTGCTCCAGAGATCCAGACAGTGTTTGGCTTGGAGCCGCTGCCTGTGTGTGCATCAGCCCGAGAGCCTCTGCGGGGGCAGAGCCGGGCCAGAATATGGCTACATCGGTTCTGGATCATCTGAAAAAATGATTACAGAATATTTTGTCAACCATCCGGGGCACCAGACATTAATATGGAGCAAGGCCAGAATATACTGGAAATCTTACAAGACTGTTTTGAAGAAAAAAGTCTTGCCAATGATTTTAGCAGCCAACGAAAAAAACAACCTGTTGTTGTCAAGTCGATTCCAACTCATAGCAACCCTACAGGACAGAGTGGAACTGCCCCATAGGGTTTCCAAGAAGCAGCTGGTGAATTCGAACTGCCAATCTTTTGGTTAGCAGCAGAGCTCTTAACCACTATGCCAACAGGGCTCCTGTGATTTTTAGCACAGATTCTATAAAATCAGTGCCTTATTCAACACCCAAAATAAAAGACACTTGTATTCAGTCACCAAGCAAAGAGGCGAATGGAAACTGATTGTTGTAACTTGGATGGCTGCTCGCAGGCTTTTGAGACCCTGGGCACTATGCAACAAACTAGGAGATGTGCAACTTATTGATATCAATTACATTGATCAGCTGTGCAACACTTACCCTTGATCAGTGCAATTTTTCCATCACCATAAACCAAAACTCAGTGCTCCATAAGCAATTACCTCCTTTTACCCCCTCCCTCCTGCCCCTGGTGGCTGCTAATAACCTTCGGTTTCTTAAAAAAAGAGAAAAAAGAAATGTAGTTTGATCACATCAGTAGACAAAGTCTTTACCCAATATACTGAGTAAATGAACAAAAAGGAATGCATTATGTACAGGGGAAAAAAACATCTTTATAATTTTCTCTCCCCATTTCTTTCCTTCTCAGTATCATTCACAGGAATGCCAGCTATTCCTCAAAATTTTCTTTCCCACTCTTTACTTCTTATGCCGCAAAACTCGGCTAATTCCAACCTTGACAGCTTTTCTCTCTCTCTCTTCACTGAATTTTGTTTTGTTTTACACATCAGCTAAGATTCTTTATTGTCTTAATTTTTCCATTGCATATAATCTCTATAACACAGGCTACATAGGAAGTGTACCCTTCCCTCTCGGAGCCATAGTGAGGTACGTGTGCACTGGGGGACAGTGGAGAAGGTATAAGGTATGAAGTGACGAAAGTGGTGAATACTGACTCATATTAATAACTGTGTTCTTATTTTACTTATCTGTATCTATTTACCTATAAATTTATATCTACCTATGACTATAACTGACTCAATGGCAATGTGTTTTTTAATGGCTGTATCTATCATAAAAGGACTAAAACAAACATAAGACAGTCCCCTACTTCCCCTTGACTTCTGCTTTCACCCATCTTTCTTTCTTTTTTGCCATCTACCTTCTCTGCCCCCTAACTTTGACTAGCCAATAGACTACATGACTATTACACTGCAGAAAATATTGTTCTGATGGTTACCAAGCAAGGGGTACAAAGCAGGAATGACCCCCATCCACAAGGTTCAGTTAAAGTTGAAAACTGCTGCCTTAGCCCAAACAACAAGGACAGATACTCAGCTTCCCCTTATCTTATAAAGACTCTGACCCTGATTCATTCGGGCATTATCTGGTATGCATCTACTGAATAAAGCCTTTAACAAGCTCATTTTGAATCCCTTAAATAAATTTTCAGCTCTATCATCTATCTATCTATCGATCGATCTATCTACCTACCTACCTATCTATCATCTATCTAAAATATATATGTATGTCATACAACATACATATCATATAGTATATATCATACAGTATATATATCATATATATATGATGTGTGAAAACCAATTAATTTATAAAGTACTTTCACATTCATTATATTTACAAAAAAACCAACAATCCTATGAAGTAAACATGGGTATTGATTATTTTCCTCATTTTATAAGTGATAAAATTAAAACCCAGGGGAGTCAGATAGACTGGCTCAAGTTGACATAGCTCGTTTCTACATATTTGAACCTGGGCCTTCTAGTCCAAGTGCCCTGAATGTCACAGCATTACATCACAGCATGTTGATGTTAGTTTTGAAGGTTACCCTAAGGACTTTGCCCTTTCCTGAAGTAGCTAAATCTCAATACACCTTGCCACTCTATTCCCCCACACCAGGGAGTTTGCTATAAGATAATTGCATTTCTATTAGAATAACAACAAAGAATAGGTTCTCTTGAAGATTTGTCTTGAAGACTTTAATATAGAAGATTTCCAAAAGAATGTAATATACTGAAAGAAAGAATAGATAGCATGAAAGTAGAAGTGGTCCTTTCCCTACTGACATCCCAGGAATGAGTCTCTATTTCTAACTCATACTCAAAAAACAGAAAAAACAAAGAACTGATTTTTGCTAGTTTATTTTTTTAATTTAATTTAATTTTAGTTACTTTTAAAAGATAATTGAGAAATGAAGAGCACATGGCACCTTAAGCCTGAACTTTGGCTTAAAACTTAGCTTTAAGCCTTTGACACCTTGGCGGGGATAGGAGAAGCAAGGAAAACTCACTTCAAAGCTACAGTTCTCTGAATCACAGGAGGTAGAGTTTTGAACACACCTCCACTGCAGGCTATTCCTTTTTCTAGGAAGTCAACTTAACTGGGCCACGTATCCATGCAAATGTGAAGTTGAGGACAGTTGAATACTGAGTCCACAGAGCAGAGCAGCTTTGTGTGATTATGCAGAGGACAGTGTGTGTTGCAGACAGAGTTATTTTTCTACAGACTTCTGGGTCCCTTTTAGGTGGTGTCGTGCCTGCACTCTTCTTATTCCCTAGCACTTATGTGTGTGCCCTCATTCAAGCCGATGCTCACAGCAAGTCAGCAGCTTGATAATCAGGAGTGTGCCAGCAGGACAAGGAGGATGACCTGGAGGGACAACCACAAAAAAGAAACTTGGGTGCACTTGGTGGAGCTCAACCTAAACTGAAGGGCTAATGACCCACATGTGATTTTACTTACGCCCAAACAACCCGATATTCCAGAAAACATTTAAAACTAAAGGAGCCATGCTTTCTTTGTAGTACAGATGGGCAGATGCAATGGGAATAACCTCCCACCCCTTCCCTCATTACTGTTTATCTTTTTTAAGGATGTGGCATTATTATTTTCTGATGTGATTGTGCGATTGGGAGCAACACATTTGTGGGTTGAGGTAGAGTGTCCCAAAAGGACATGGATAGTTTTAAATTGTCAGTGAACCTGGGGAAAGGAAGGTTCCACAGCAGGAAATGAAGACTTAGAAACCTGGACTTAGACCAGGAGAAGAGGAACAAATTCTTCTCTCTGGGTCTTACTTTTTTGGGCATAGACTCTGAAGATGTTTCTGGATGCTTCCAGACAGTGAGAGAAAGATGGTCTCTGCCATAAGGAAGCTTCCAACAAGCAAAGGAGAAGCAGCTCTTAGAGCCACCTAATGAGGCTGGGTCATACCCTGTGGATTCTCAAAGCAGCCCTCGCTCTGGCCAAGGTGTGGGCACGGACCCTCCCTCCATCCATTCCCTGGAACACAAGTCAGACTTAACATTTAGTACAATTTTACTGAAGGCTGGAACAGACAAACAGAGAAGCCTTCCTCTGAGTTTTCCTAGATCAGTGGTTCTCAAAGTGCAGTTCTCGAATTAGTAGTATTAGCATCAACTGGGGAATGCAAATTTTGGGTTCCCATCCCACACTTACTGAATCCAGAACTCTGGGGGTGGAACCCAGTGATCTATGGTTTAACAAGCTCTCAAGGTGATTCTGTTGTATGCTCAGATAAAAGGACTGCTAGGTTGGAGCCCCGGTGGCGCAGTGGTTAAGTATTTGGTTGCTAACCAAAAGGTCGGCAGTTCAAATCCACCAGCTGCTCCTTGGAAACCCTATGAGGCAGTTCTACTCTGTCCTATAGGGTCGCTATAAGTCAGAATTGACCTACGGCAATGGGGTTGGGTTTTTTTTGGGTTTTTTTTTTCCATTTAGGTTGGCAGTAAAATCTTCTACAATTGAGGGGCATCAAGCTGAATTTAATATTTAATATGACCTCATTTGAATGCACCACCTGCTGAGGTCTGACTCAGTCATTATGCTAGTGTCATTCACCAAATATTTCTAGCTATCTACTTTCTGTACATATTCACTGCCACCTCCAGTTGCCGAGGAGCAGATTCTGACTCATGGCGACCCCAGGTATGTCAAAATACAGCTGTGTTCTACAGGATTTTCCATGGCTGATTTTATGGAAGTATATCACCAGTCTTTCCTCTGAGGCAAGTCTGAGCGGACCCGGTCCTCCATCCTTTCAGATAGCAGACGAGCACGTTAACTATTTGTACCACCCAGGGACTCCTCTAGGATTATATTTTGTGACACCCTTGTGGTTGAATGGACCCACAAGTGTATTTCTTGCCTATGAGTTGTAAAAAAACAAAAAATCAAACCCGTTGCTGTCCAGTCGATTCCCACTCATAGCGACCCTACAGGACAGAGTAGAACTGCCCCATATAGTTTCCAAGGAGTGGCTGTTGGATTCAAACTGCTGACTTTTGAATCACCACCGCACCACCAGGGCTCCACGAGTTGTAAAAGAATGTAATTGCCACTGTGAGACTCTATTGAGCTTTCTCTTTCCCTTTATAGTAATATTCAAGATAGTGGCCGCTTTCTCAGCCCGGGTCCCAGAGTGAGGATATATGGAAAAGGGCCTCCAATTTTTGTTGCTATAAGCCACTAAGATTTGAGGGTTATTTGTTACTGCGGCTGCAACACAGCCTAACTCATTGCTGCCAAGTCAGTTTTGACTCATAGCGACCTACTGGACAGAGTAGAACTGCCCTATAGAGTTTCCAAGGAGCAGTTGGTGGATTTGAACTACCGACCTTTTGGTTAGCAACTGAGCTCTCAGCCACTGTGCCACCAGGGCTCCATAGCCAAGCCTATTCTAATTAATCTTACCTAAAACTATGACCACATGTCCTGCAATGTCTGCCAACTCTCTTATTTCAAATATCCTGTCCCATTGTTAAATCACAAGTCCCAGCTTTTGTTTCAATCATACATAGTTTACTGGTTCTATCATCCCTGATAGACTTATTCTGTGACCCCATATAGTCTGATACATCTAGAAACACAGCAGGAGCTTAATAAATACTGACTGATTGATCTGCCATAGTCCACATCCATTTTAAAGCACTGTTCTCCATTTATAGACCACGTTTCTATCTAAAAAAAATCTGTCTACCACAAAGCATTCCTCATACTTTCCCCCTCAAATGATTTCTTTTCCTCCTGATAGTGCTTAAATCCAGCATCTGAGTCTCCTTGCTTTGTTTTAATTATTAACTGTGATTAGATACTCCAAGGGTTCTGGAGCAACCGGGCAATTGAACATGTGTAATTTTCCTGATTATTTCTCTGACTCAACCTGGAACAAATAAAAACAAACAACAGAAGTCAAAGAAGGAGTGTTTGTTTTCTCAGCTTGATCACTGTGGATTTACACCTCTTTCCCATTTGCACTAATGAGCATTACATGAGTAATTCTCCCACAGTGAACACAACCCCTGAAGTCCTCTCAGTGCTGTTCTAAAGTGGTACAGGAATATAAAGCTATTTTAGGGCATGTAACTAAAAACTAGTAACTACTGTGTAGCATACTTGAGCCTACATCTTTCCAGTATTGGGCCATGAGCTCCTGGACATCCTGGATGAGTCTTATCCTATCTTTGAATCCTTAAGGCATAGCACAGAATCTGGCACATTGTAAGTGCTCAGTACATTTTTGTTGTTGAATGGGTGAATGAATGAATGAATGAATTATAATGAATAGCATTATATTATCAAGATTGTTTTTAATTATTTCACTAGAAGAAACTAAAGACCAAATTTTAGTTAATTACTCCTATAAGAAAAACACAATTACCACATTTTTGCTTTGGTTTACCTTGTTCTATTCAAGACTAACTGTGTAAAGATTTCCACCTTAAGTAGAGCCATTAAACTATGACAATGTGTTTGTCTCATCCTAGGAATCTTATTCTGCCAGTACCTTTTCACACTTTAACAGCCTTGATAAAGGCAAAAACCCTTATTTATACAGATGATGGACCTCGGGACTAGAAGACTAACTAGAAACATATGGCAATAATTCTTACATTATTTTTCAGTAAATGCTGACAATAATAATTAAATAAGCAAATAAACCAATGAAAAAGTAATACCTTAATTTGAACAAGAATGGTGATGATATTATTTCCTTATATCCACAATTCACTCTAAGTGATCAGGGTGTCAACAGAATAATGCTACAACTTAAGTCAAGTTTCTAGTGTTCCCTTGTGGCCAGGTAGATTTCAGGGTCTGATCCCCAGGGTATTGAAATACTGAACAATCAGACTCTAATTCCATAGTCCAGAATAAAACAAAGGACTCTATTATCTGGAGGAAACGATGATGGAGAAAGATCTGTGGGTAGCTAGGATAGCTGAAGGAGTCCTTAGATGGTGCAAATGGTTAAAGTGTTTCGCAGCTAACTAAAAGGTTGGAGGTTACAGTCTACTCAGTGGAACCTCATTAGAAAGGCCTGGCAATATACTTCCAAAAAAATCAGTCATTGAAAACCCTATGGAGCACAGTTCTACTCTGAAAGACATGGGGTCCCCATGAGTCTGAATCAACTCAACAGCAACTGGTGAGGATATTTGAAGTGGAATGAGATAACTTGCCCAACTAACTTGTTGCTAAAAAGCTTAGCACTGTGCCTTAATTAAAGATTTGGTTGAAATACAAGTTTCTATTTTCAAATGCAAATTAGCAAGAGTTGACTAATTTATACTTTAGTATAAATTAGTTTTCACAATTTCCTTTTTTTTCCCTGAATACCTTTGCCCATTTAGAATAACAAAGCAGTAAGAAACTCAGCTATACTCAACTCTCCTTACCCAGTTTCCTATATATCATGAGAACAGCTATTTTTTTAGAGTTTAACAAAGAACAGAGAAAGCACTTGTACATGCAACTTGCTTCTTGTTTGGTGTTCTAGAACTACATCAATAAAGCACAATACTCCTTTGCATTGTCTTCCTTTGATTAGGATTATTAGTTGCAAGCAACAGAAATCAACTCTGGTAGATTTGCAGCAGAAAAATAAATTTATTAAAAGAATATTGGATAGCTCATATAATCACAAAGAGGATGACACCCAGACTTACAGTCTATGCTGGCAGGAACAACAGCTCGAATCAGATCAAAGAACTTGTGAGATCCCCGTTGTCAAAGGCTTCAAGCTCTAGTTTCTGCAGCCTCCACCACTCTCATTGCCACCACTTCCCTGGAAATTCAGTCTTGACGCTCTGCCACTGCCACCAAAGTGGGTGTTTCTTCAAAGTTTGGAGCACCTTCTATTGGTAGATATTAACCTGCACTTGAATACTAGCATCAAAGGAGGCTGAGAAAGGTATTTTCAGTGTGTCTCTGGGTGGTGCAAATGTTTTCATTCAACTACTCACCGAAACTTTGGCAGTTCAAATCTATCCAGCAGCATTGTGGAAGAAAGGCCTGGCAGTCTGCCTCTATAAAGATTACAGCCAAGAAAACACCATGGAGCAGTTCTACTCTGTAACCCACGGGGTTGCCACAAGTCGGAATCAACTTCATGGCAACAAGTTTGATTTTTGCTTTAACATGGAAGACAAATTCTACTTCTTATGAAGATTCATAAAGTAAAGAGAGCGGAAGTTTCCTACGAATTATTAAAGGTTGCAATATTCCCCAAAGTTTAGATTTCTTCCATGGAATATTCCCACTTCAGTGAGTTTGTCGACATATCAAGAAATCTGAGTGATTTATATTCTAGTTAAAAATAAATGTCATAGAGCTTTGTACCTTCAAATTGCTTGCGTGGGTAAGACAACCGTTATGAATTACCAAAAACCAAACCAAACCTGTTGCTGTTGAGTCGATTCTAACTCATAGCGACCCCATAGGGCAGAGTAGAACTGCCCCATAGGGTTTCCAAGGGGCAGATGGTGGATTCCAACTGCCGACCTTTTTGTTAGCAGCTGTGCCACCAATTATGAATTATGAGGGGGGAAGAAAAGAGTATGTCCCAATTTCTCTAATACTAAAGCAACTCCAGCATGAGTCGATGAGTTGGTTGTTGAGAACAGTTGGACCAGGAAAAATGTTGGACCAAGGGCTGAATGCAGACGGATCTACTCTGTGGTTTGATTGTTGTGGAATTTCCCTTGGTGTTTTATCTGATTTACACTATATTGTTTCAGCAACATCTGTAGGAAACCAGAGTTAAGAAACTTCATGGGTTATGTGCTGTTAATGTCTGCTCCAACCAGATCTTAACATATGAAATCAATAAATCCAGTGGGCAGAGCACACCGAATTGAAATCTGAGAAGTTGGGTTCAACTCCTGAACTCATTTCTGCATCTCAGAGTCACCATGGTGGGCAGACATCAACATGAAAATGTTGTTGGTAGAGAAAGGCAAGTGTTAATGCCTCAATTCTTTCACAGTTCCTCTCCATGTTTTTCTGAATACCACCATTTCAGAACAAGAAGTGCAGATACAATAAGCCAAGAGTTCTCACTGAGACCTAAAGAAGCTTTCAGACACCTACATTAATATCAGGATGTTATTACTAGCCTGGAGACAGTCTTGGAGGATGCCACATGGAGATATGACAACCATAATGACAGAATCTCAGAATTTGAGTAGACATCCAAAGTCACCTAGACCAAGTGCCACACAGGAATATCCTCTACAGAATCGCTAATAGGCATTTGTGCCAACTTCTACTTGGAATTGCCAAGACTCCATTGCCTCCCAAGTCAATCCACCCCATTGTTAAATCATGCTCATTGTTTGGAAGTTCTGTGTGCTTATAAACTTGATTCTACTCACTGATCTCACTTCTGCCATGCACCTGTAAGAACTTTCAAAGGACAGTCTTTCAAATATTTGAAGATATCTGCCTGTTGTCTTATCAAATATTAAGTTGTGTCAGTTCTACCTCCTTAACACACCTAGTAACGTCTAATAACTACCCATTCCTCTTCATTCTCATTGCCCTTACATCTTCTCCTGTGAATTATTCCTGGTGTCCTGTGAGACCTTCCTGCTTCCAGTCTTGCCTCCCTAATCCATTCTCAATGCATTAGCCTGAATAATATTTCCAAAATAAATAAATCCTTCCTTTAAAAAATACACACACTTCAGGACTTCCGGCAAGATGGCGCTCTAGGCAGAAACACCACGCCGTCCCTCCACAACAAAGATCCGAAAAACTAAGCCAAACAGAGAATCAACAATCCTGAA